>NC_089221.1:125099000-125236500 GCF_963924675.1 Phocoena phocoena | reverse complement strand
TGATGATGCCCATTCTAACTGGTGTGAGGTGATGCCTCATTGTAGTTTTTATTTGCATTTCTCTAATAATTAGTAATGTAGAGCAGCTTTTCATGTACTTCTTGGCCATCTGTATGTCTTCTTCAGAGAAATGTCTATATAGGTCTTCTGCCCATTTTTGGATTGGGTTGTTTGTTTTTTTAATATTGAGCTGCATGAGCTGTTTATATATTTTGGAGATTAATCCTTTGTCTGATGATTCGTTTGCAAATATTTTCTCCCATTCTGAGGGTTGTCTTTTCGTCTTGTTTATGGTTTCCTTTGCTGTGCAAAAGCTTTGAAGTTTCATTGGGTCCCATTTGTTTATTTTTATTTTTATTTCCATTTTTCTAGGAGGTGGGTCAAAATAGATCTTGCTGTGATTTATGTCAAAGAGTGTTCTTCCTATATTTTCCTCTACGAGTTTTATAGTGTCTGGTCTTACATTTAGGTCGCGAATCCATTTTGAGTTTATTTTTGTGTATGGTGTTAGGGAGTGTTGTAATTTCATTCATTCTAATTTCATTTTACATGTAGCTGTCCAGTTCTCCCAGCACCACCTATTGAAGATACTGTCTTTTCTCCATTGTATATCCTTGCCTCCTTTGTCATAGATTAGTTGACCATAGGTGCGTGGGTTTATCTCTGGGCTTTCTATCTTGTTCCATTGATCTATGTTTCTGCTTTTGTGCCAGTACCATAGTGTCTTGATTACTGCAGCTTTGTAGTATAGTATGAAGTCAGGGAGTCTGATTCCTCCAGCTCTGTTTTTTTCCCTCAAGAGTGCTTTGGCTATTTGGGGTCTTTTGTGTCTCCATACAAGTTTTAAGATTTTTTGTTCTAGTTCTGTAAAAAATGTCATTGGTAATTTGATAGGGATTGCATTGAATCTGTAGATTGCTTTGGATAGTACAGTTGTTTTCACAGTATTGATTCTTCCAATCCAAGAACATGGTATATCTCTCCATCTGTTGGTATCATCTTTAATTTCTTTCATCAGTGTCTTATAGTGTTCTGTATACAGGTCTTTTGTCTCCCTAGGTAGGTTTATTCCTAGGTATTTTATTCTTTTTGTTGCAGTGGTAAATGGGAGTGTTTCCTTAATTTCTCTTTCAGATTTTTCATCATTAGTGTATAGGAATGCAAGAGATTTCTGTGCATTAATTTTGTATCCTGCCACTTTACCAAATTCATTGATTAGCTCTAGTAGTTTTCTGGTGGCACCTTTAGGATTCTGTATGTATAGTATCATGTCATCTGCAAACAGTGACAGTTTTTCTTTTCCAATTTGAATTCCTTTTATTTATTTTTCTTCTCTGATTGCCGTGGCTAGGACTTCCAAAACTATATTGAATAATAGTGGTGAGAGTGGACATCCTTGCCTTGTTCCTGATGTTAGAGGAAATGGTTTCAGGTTTTTATCATTGAGAATGATGTTTGCTGTGGGTTTGTCATATATGGCCTTTATTATGTTGAGGTAGGTTCCGTCTATGCCCATTTTCTGGAGAGATTTTATCATAACTGGGTGTTGAATTTTGTCAAAAGCTTTTTCTGCATCTATTGAGAAGATCGTATGGTTTTTCTTCTTCAATTTGTTAATATGGTGTATCACATTGATTGATTTACATATATTGAAGAATCCTTGCATCCCTGGGATAAATCCCACTTGATCATGGTGTATGATCCTTTTAATGTGTTGTTGGATTCTGTTTGCTACTCTTTTGTTGAGGATATTTGCATCTATATTCATCAGTGATATTGGTCTGTAATTTTCTTTTTTTTGTAGAATCTTTGTTTTTGGTATCGGGGTGATAGTGGCCTCATAGAATGCGTTTGGGAGTGTTCCTTCCTCTGCAATTTTTTGGAAGAGTTTGAGAAGGATAGGTGTTAGCTCTTCTCTAAATGTTTGATAGAATTCGCCTGTGAAGCCATCTGGTCCTGGGCTTTTGTTTGTTGGAAGATTTTTAATCACAGTTTCAATTTCAGTGCTTGTGATTGGTCTGTTCGTATTTTCTGTTTCTTCCTTGTTCAGTCTTGGAAGGTTATATCTTTCTATGAATTTGTCCTTTTCTTCCAGGTTATCCACTTTATTGGCATAGAGTTGCTTGTAGTAGTCTCTAGCATGCTTTGTATTTCTATGGTGTCTGTTATAACTTCTCCTTTTTTATTTCTAATTTTATTGATTTGAGTCCTCTCTGTCTTTTTCTTGATGAGTCTGGCTAGTGGTTTATCAACTTTGTTTATCTTCTCAAAGAACCAGCTTTTAGGGCTTCCCTGGTGGCGCTGTGGTTGAGAGTCTGCCTGCCGATGCAGGGGACGCGGGTTTGTGCCCCAGTCTGGGAAGATCCCACATGCTGCGAAGCAGCTGGGCCCATGAGCCATGGCCGCTGAGCCTGCGCATCTGGAGCCTGTGCTCCGCAACAGGAGAGGCCACAACAGTGAGAGGCCCATGTACCTCAAAAAAAAAAGAACCAGCTTTTAGTTTTATTGATCTTTGCTCTTGTTTTCTTTGTTTCTTTTTCATTTATTTCTGCTTTGATCTTTATGATTTCTTTCCTTCTGCTAACTTTGGGTTTTGTTTGTTCTTTCTCTAGTTTCTTTAGGTGAAAGTTTAGATTGTTTACTTGAGATTTTTCTTGTTTCTTGAGGTAGGCTTGTATAGCTATAAACTTCCCTCTTAGAACTGCTTTTGCTGCATCCCATAGCTTTTGGATCGTAGTGTTTTAATTGTCATTTGTCTCTAGGTATTTTTTGATTTCCTCTTTGATTTCTTCAGTGATCTCTTGGTTATTTAGTAATGTATTGTTAGCCTCCATGTGTTCGTGTTTTTTACGTTTTTTTCCCTGTAATTCATTTCTAATCTCATAGCCTTGTGGTCCGAAAAGATGCTTGATATGATTTCAGTTTTCTTAAATTTACTCACGCTTGATTTGTGACCCAAGATGTGATCTATCTTGGAGAATGTTCCATGCGCTCTTGAGAAGAAAGTGTAATCTGGTTTTGGATGGAATGTCCTATAAATATCAATTAAATATATCTGGTCTGTTGTGTCATTTAAAGCTTGTGTTTCCTTATTAAGTTTTCTGTCTGGATGATCTGTCCATTGGTGTAAGTGAGGTGTTAAAGTGCCCCACTATTGTTGTGTTACTGTCGATTTCCTCTTTTATAGCTGTTAGCAGTTGCCTTATGTATTCAGGTGCTCCTATGTTGGGTGCATATATATTTATAATTGTTATATCTTCTTCTTGGATTGATCCCTTGATCATTTTGTAGTGTCCTTCTTTGTCTCTTTATTTATAAACATTCTTTATTTTAAAGTCTATTTTATGTGATATGAGTATTGCTATTCCAGCTTTCTTTTGATTTCCATTTGCATGGAATATCTTTTTCCATCCCCTCACTTTCAGTCTATATGTATCCCTAGGTCTGACGTGGGTCTCTTGTAGCCAGCATATACATGGGTCTTGTTTTTGTATCCATTCAGCGAGCCTGTGTGTTTTGGTTGGAGCATTTAATCCATTCATGTTTAAGGTAATTATCAATATGTATGTTCCTGTGACCATTTTCTTAATTGTTTTGGGTTTGTTTTTGTAGGTCCTTTTCTTCACTTGTGTTTTCCACTTAGAGAAGTTCCTTTAGCATTTGTTGTAGAGCTGGTTTTGTGGCACTGAATTCTCTTAGCTGTTGCTTGTCTGTAAAGCTTTTGATTTCTCCATTGAATCTGAATGAGATCCTTGCCGGGTGGAGTAATCTCAGTTGTAGGTGCTTCCCTTTCATCACTTTTAAGTATATCATGCCACTCCCTTCTGGCTTGTAGAGTTTCTGCTGAGAAATCAGCTGTTAACCTTATGGGAGTTCCCTTGTATGTTATTTGTCGTTTTTCCCTTGCTGCTTTCAATAATTTTTCTTTGTCTTTGATTTTTTTCCAGTTTGATTACTGTGTGTTTCTCCTTGGGTTTATCCTGTATGGGACTCTCTGTGCTTCCTGGACTTGGGTGGCTATTTCCTTTCCTATGTTAGGGAAGTTTTCGACTATAATGTCTTCAAATATTTTTTCGGGTTCTTTCTTCTCCTTCTGGGACCCCTATAATGCGAATGTTGTTGCATTTAATGTTGTCCCAGAGGTCTCTTAGGCTGTCTTCATTTCTTTTCATTCTTTTTTCTTTAGTCTGTTTCGCAGCAGTGAATTCTACCATTCTGTCTTCCAGGTCACTTATCCATTCTTCTGCCTCAGTTATTCTGCTATTGATTCCTTCTAGTGTAGTTTTCATTTCATTTATTGTATTGTTCATCTCTGTTTATTTGTTCTTTAATTCTTCTAAGTCTTTGTTAAACATTTCTTGCATCTTCTCAATCTTTGCCTCCATTCTTTTTTCCAGGGTCCTGGATCATCTTCACTATCATTACTCTGAATTCTTTTTCTAGAAGGTTGCCTATCTCCACTTCACTTAGTTATTTTTCTGAGGTTTTATCTTGTTCCTTCATCTGGTACATAGCCCTCTGCCTTTTCATCTTGTCTATCTTTCTGTGGATGTGGTTTTTGTTACACAGGCTGCAGGACTGTAGTTCTTCTTGCTTCTGCTGTCTGCCCTCTGGTGGATGAGGCTATCTAAGAGGCTTGTGCAAGTTTCCTGATGGGAGGGACTGGTGGTGGGTAGAGCTGAGTGTTGCTCTGGTGGGCAGAGCTCAATAAAACTTTAATCCGTTTGACTGCTGATGGGTGGGCCTGGGTACCCTCATTGTTGGTTGTTTGGCCTGAGGCAACCCAACACTGGAGCCTACCTGGGCTCTTTGGTGGGACTAATGGAAGACTCTGGGAGGCCTCACACCAAGGAGTACTTCCCAGAATTTCTGCTGCCAGTGTCCTTGTCCCCATGGTGAGCCACAGCCTCCCCTGCCTCTGCAGGAGACCCTCCAACCCTAGCATGTAGGTTTGGTTCAGTCTCCTCTGAGGTCACTGCTCCTTCCCCTGGGTCCCGATGCACACACTACTTTGTGTGTGCCCTCCAAGAGTGGAGTCTGTTTCTCCCAGTCCTGTCGAAGTCCTGCAATCATATTCCACTAGCCTTCAAAGTGTGATTTTCTAGGTATTCCTCCTCCTGTTGCCGGACCCCCAGGTTGGGAAGCCTGATGTGGGGCTCAGAACCTTCACTCCACTGGGTGGACTTCTGTGGTATAAGTGTTCTCCAGTCTGTGAGTCACCCACCCAGCATTTCTGGGATTTGATTTTACTGTGATTGCGCCCCTCCTACCATCTCACTGTGGCTTCTCCTTTGTTTTTGGATGTGGGGTTATCTTTTTGGTGAGTTCCAGTGTCTTCCTTTCGATGATTGTCCAGCAGCTAGTTGTGATTCTGATGTTCTCGCAAGAGGGAGTGAGAGTACGTCCTTCTACTCTGCCATCTTGGTTCAGGCAAGACTGGTAGTTCTGAGAATGCTCTTATACCTTCATTTAATTTCTAGATAGCAGTTTCCTCTCAGACAAGAGCTGTGAAAGCTTAGAGCACTCTCCCAGGGTGTACTTTTTCTATTCCAAGTCTGTCTTAGACAAACTAGAGCTGGTGGATGGATGACTACTCTGGTTACAGCTGCAAGGGGAAGCTCAGCTGGTTATTTTAGGCACGTTTCCTATTAATATATATATATTTTTAATTCTGAAGGAATATGGAAGAAATTTCTGTTGTGTTCTTTGGAAGACAACCAGGAGCCTTTACATATTGATAGATTATTCCACAGTTTACAGTATCAGAGACCTGATTAAGCCCTGTGTTTGTCTCTGACCTTGGGCTCAAATGTTCATTTTGTTCTACTTCTGAGGCTTGAGATACGGATCTGAGACCCATGTTAAATGAGACTTTCAGAAAAGTTTATTTATTAGGGAGAATATGGAAGGCAGCGAATCGATGAGGGGAGAGGTCTACAAGCTCACTAGGGGTAGCTCTCTGTCACTAAGAACACATCTAAGGAGGGGTGAGTTGCAAGAGAACGATTTTCTCAATGGAAAGATAAAAAAAGGTACTTCTTTCATGTCTGAGTCCACTCAGCATTTTCCATCATGCAGAAATCTAATTTTTCCCTGAGATTTCCTGAAGGAAGAATCAGAATAAATATTTCATTAATATAATATCAGAGCTACAAAAATACTTGTAGAATTATCTATCACCCTTATTTTATATTTGAGGAAACTAAGAGCATAAAGGACATTGATTACAGACAAAAGCCAGGTTATTGGATTTCCTACCCTGTTATCCTTCCATGATTCCAAGATGCCACTGAAGATATTATGACCTATATTATAAGCTCTTTGAAAATAAGTTACTTAATCAAGCCTCAGCTTATGATATATGAGGCATATCAGTCCTCATCTTACTCTGTCAATACTCTTACACTTTGGCTGAATTCCTCATTAGTAGGGGTGGCCTGAGGTTTACACATTCCTGTCTCATTGCTCTTTGTGAAAATTACAAAATGATCATTGGGTGGAGGGCTTCAGTCTGGTGCCACGGGGAGAGTTTTTCTCCCTGTGAACTTCATTGTCTTATACAGAGATCAACCCTGAAGCCACAGTTTAGTGAGACTTAGTGTCTAATCACTGATAATCATGTCACATAAATCCAAAAACTAAACTAGCCAGAGGACCCAAACTTTATAGTCACCTATCCTAGCTCAGAGTTTCAGACACATATGAAGTTGAAGATATCTGAGAGAAGGCAAAAGTATAGTTTGTTTTAAAATCAAAGAATTTTAAGGACTCAAAGGGATATTTAAAGCTTCAAGTGAAAAAAAATCTATCAATTGGCATATGGGAATGAGAGGGCTGAGAGAAGAAAGGGCCTAGCAAACACTACTGAGTACAGCGAGTCTGCTTTCCACTCCAGTGGGCTTTGTATTGCCACATGTTCTCCTGAGCAGGGACTGATTATTATCTGAGCAAACTGGAGCAAATTCCTGGCTTCAAGGCTGTTGTACTTGGTAGAAGAGGTAATCACCTTGCACTAAGCTTTTTCATTGTTCTCTTCTTTTCTCCCAGTATTACTCACATGCTCTCAACACACAAGATGCAGGGATTTTCATAGGTTACCAAATTGTTGCCACAGATGGGTTGATATATACCAGGGCAGGAGTTCACTGTTCCATTGAACCAACTCAATCTACTTTCTTATATGGACATTTCACATGAAATTGAGTTGAAAAGAATGATATGATTAGAATTACACTCACAGACACCCCTGGACTTTACTAGGAAAATCTAAACATAGAATCATATCCTAGTCTGACAAAAGCTCTCTAGCTTCCCCCTCCACAAAGCAAGGGAACCAGAACCCACGTATGTCCATCAGCTAACAACGTACGTGATGCCCTTGTTGTCAGGACCTCCTGACAGGAAGAGAGAAAGGAGGCCTGCTATGCTATAGTGGGAAAAGGAAGAGTGCGTTAACAGGACAGATTTGGGAAATTTAGCTTCTCTCTCAATCTCCTTTATTCTCAGAATATTTGACCTGGAATAAGTCTTAGAGATTTTCTGTGGTAACTCAGCTAAGGAAACTGAAGCCCCATAATTGGAAAAGATGTTTCACTGAAATCTATATGCCTTGACTTAAAATATTTATCACATCTTATCTACTAAAAATATCTCCAAGCTAACTCTTATCTTGAAGTTGTAAAACATGAGATCATTTAGAGTAACTCTCTGATTTTGTAGGGAAAACTGAAAACAAAGAAAGGGGCATGTCTCAGTGGGACCAGAAACCATGTCTGCTTGCAATGTTGGTATCAGTGATGGCTTGAGAGCAGTGACTCTGGGATGATTGAGCTTGATGATGATAGTCTCAGGGGCTCTATGATTACCATAAGATAGGTAGATAAATTACCTCTAATACAAGGTGGGTAGGAGTTTGGGCTATTTAGAGAAAGAGGGATCATATTTGAGCTCTTCTCCCTTCTTCCCTTATCCAACACCAGCACCATGGCCAGGTCACCACCATCTGTCTGTCACCCAGCTACTCCCTCCACTTTCTCCTTTCCTCTGTAGCCTCTAATTTCTGTAATTTAAACATCCATTGAATCATATTATTCCTGTACTTATACTCTTTTAATTGCATTTCACTGCACATAAAAAATTTCTTCTTAGTATAAGCTAAAAGACCCTATGTGATCTGTACCCTTCTGACTTTTCCAACCTTGCCTTATACCACCTTGCTCTTTGCCATTTTCCATGGTTTTCTTTTGGCTTTTTAAAAATTTTGTTTTGTTTTTGCTTCAAGTGCTCCATAGTCCCTCCATCTCAGAGTCTTGTGGTTTGTCACGACCACCCCATCAAATGTATTGTCTTTTTCTTGAACCTAAACTCATTCTGCCTTCAGAGCTCAAGTTATGACCTACTTCCTCAGAGAGTTCCCAAAATACAATCCCAACTTTCCATTCCTTTTTAAATACCTCTAATCAGTGTGTAATAAAGCATTTATACAATTACTTGACTAATTCCACACTCCAAAGAATTATAAGCCCATAAGGGTAAGGTCTGTTTCTGATTAGACTAACCTTTGTGTGTCCAGCACATATATTGGCACTTAGTCTTTCCTGTATAAATATGTGCAAAATGAGTAAGATTTTAAATAGTTCAAACTGAATGAATATAGTCAAATAATAGCAAGAATAGTTAGTATCATCTTTAAATATAGCTTTTTTTTCTCTTTAGAGTAGGATATATTTTCATCGGGTGAGTAGGCTATGTATTCATCTGTGTAACTATAACATCTGCTGCACCCTCTCCCTCCCTCTCTGTGTTCCAGTCACACAGGTCTTTTTTTTTTTTTTTTTTTTGTTGGTACGCGGGCCTCTCACTGTTGTGGCCTCTTCCATTGCGGAGCACAGGCTCCGGACACGCAGGCCCAGCGGCCGTGGCTCTCGGGCCTAGCCGCTATGCGGCATGTGGGATCTTCCTGGACCGGGGCACGAACCCGTGTGCCCTGCATCGGCAGGCGGACTCTCAGCCACTGCGCCACCAGGGAAGCCCTCACACAGGTCTTTAATCAGTGACTCACTGCTCTCCATCTGGGTGGCTCCTTCTCACCCTTCACATCTCAGATATCCCCATGCCCAAGAAGCCTTCACTGACCACATTGTTGATAGTAGTATCTCTACTTTCAAAAGATATTCTCTATTGTACCATCCTTTTTCTTTTATTTATAGAATTATTTATAGAATTTACTATAAAAACAGTCACTCTCTTCGTTTTTTCTGGCTATTTTTGTAAGCTTCATGAGAAAATAAGTAAGAATGAGTAAGGTTATTTTTGTTTATAAATTTATGGACAAGTGGAGGACTACTCTTGCAGGCAACCTTCTTAAGAGGAAAACTTTAGGACTCAACTCTATGAGACTAGAGTATAAATCCTGGACAAATTCTATAGACTTTTTTGCTGGAGCTATAGCCTCTGACAGGTTCTACACTCTGATCTCTGCATCCCTTGAAGGCCAAGCTGCCCTCAAAACATCTTTCTCACCAGTCAACTCATGAATATATTTTTTTAAGAAGTAAAATTTAAAATTTACTAATGAGACAAAAGCTTAAAGTGCAAGTGCTCCTGAAGTGAGGAACTGCAGTGATGCAAATCCACATCAAAAAACCAAAACAATCCTTCATTTCACTATTTCCCCCATTTATTAAACATTTATTTTACCCCATAATATGTTCAGTGCTCAGAGGTATAGCTGAAAATGAAAGAGGTGTCTCTGTCACTTTGCCCTCATACGAGTTGGAAACAGAATTTGAGGCTCTGTTCAGAGATTTCCTGTTCCTTCACATTTCCTCAGTCTATATCTTAGAGTTGGCGTTTGCCATTCACAACTCCCGTAGGCATTCTCTGCATATCACAGGGCAGTTAGGAGCATTCTTTCCACCAAACTGTGAGCCCCTCCAGAGCAGAAACCATGTTATACCCAAGTCTGTGGGCATATAAGAACCTGCCATGCCCCCTGGCAACCGCCAGTGTCCATAAACATTTTCCAGGCACTACCGAGGGCTCTGTGGTATACCTATGACCAAATCTCAGCTTGGGTCCCAGTTTGGATTACTCTCCTCTGAACTCCTATACCTACAGTGTACCTGCCACATTCATGTGACATTGAAGAACATCACTGGCCTCAGTAAGGTTCTAAAATAGTAATTCCAAAGAAAACTCAGAGCCTCGTTCCCAGGAAATTTAGAGGAAAATTACCTTAATATTTCCATGTGGTGGCCACCAGTGTGGAGGGCCTGAAACCATAACAAATGAAAATAGTTAAAGAATCTAGTATCTGGTAAGTCATAGCTTAATTTGTTGACAGAATAAAAGAGTTCTATGTAGTACCAAGAAAGCTTGCAATAATTGAAAACATTATTTCATTTATACATATATTCATTCATTTTTTTAAAATGTGGAGTGACTCTTTTACTCCTGGTAGATAATCAGCAGAAGACTATATAGGTACATCACTGCCAGTCCAGTGTACCAAATAATTTTTTGATTAACAGTAATTAGCCTGGGCTTGAGAGGATTCAGAGCTGACAGCCAATATATGAAAGAAATTAAGAAATGCTAGAACTTTAAAGAGATCTTTTAACCCAATCCCCATATCTTATGAAATGCCCAAGAATTCATAGCAGATATGTAAGAAAACTAAGCTCTTCAGTCTTTGAAGCTAGGTCGCTCTACATGACTTCTCTAAAAAAGGACACAAAAGATAATGACCCAGTCAGATATATGGCAGAGCATTTTCAAAAGTTCTGAATTTTTGTGATGCACTGTCTTGGAGGCATATTGCCAGTCACTTTCACATGTTACCTCACCCAGTCACCCAAGCCCCTGGTCCCCACGAGTTAGGTCTTATAGTCTGCATTAATAGATGGGAAAGCTAAGGCCCCTGCCCATTGGCCCAGAGCCTTTTTTTTTTTTTTTTTGATCACACTCCATTGTCTGTCTCTCTATATATACAGATATATAAGTATAGTATAATGGTACACTTAATAAAAATATATATACACAAAAATCTCAAAGCATTCTCTTCTAGATTATCATGTCACAGCCCAGCAATCAACCTTACATCCCTGCGCAAAACAGTTACATTACTCACCAGAAGGTAACGTCAAATGTATCACGATAAAGAACAGAAGTGAGCAGAGTACTGGGAAGGATTTGGCCATTTTTCCTCCTGGCGTGTCCTTAGAATAATTCTCTGAGATACTGCTTCAGGATGTTGCCTTTTGATACAATCACAAAAGAAGAGGCTATCAGGATATTAAGACCACTTCTGAAGTGAATATTCATCTCCAGTATACGTATTGTATGCTCCTTCTCCGAGAACAAATGCTCAGGAATAAACTTTGGTTAGTTACAAATAAATGTATAGATCTCAGTGACAGACCTGTGACTACTTAGAAGACAGAAGTAAATCAGACGTTACTGTTTGGGAATAACTGTATTATGTTAGGATGGAGATATTTTAAGTGTCTTGAAAAGGCACCTTACCTGACGATTCTCTCAAAATTTTTTTATTTGAAAGGATACAAAGAAAATGATGAGGCTGTTAGAGGCTTCTAGACAACAAGGGCGTCTCAATAGAGGAAGCAGGTCTGTACTTGGTCATGAAGCAGAGATTGCCTCTTGAGATTAAGACAAAGATTTCTAATACTCCAGGCCTACTTGGCTGTGCTGAGAATCTTCTGACTTGGAAAGCTAAACCCTCTTGGAGCATTCTGAGAGACTGCAAACTCTATCTCACAGGAGTTCCAAAGCTATTTCATCCAGACACAGAAAGGGAGAATTCAGTGAGCAAATCCTCCCTTGGGATTGCCTTTCCTTGTAGCAGCCTTTCTGACCCTAAAGAATGGTATATGGAGGTTCCAGGTCCTGACCAAGGACCACATTGAACTCTCCCTGTCTTCCTGTTCCTGCGAAAGTGACCTGGTCCTCCCTATGTCCTAGAGGCCTTTTTCTCTGCTCTGTAGCATATGTTGATAGGTAATATACATGAACTTGCATTTATGCTATGGTGTGATATTTGTTATCTGAGACACTGAGATGTTTCCACAGTACTCCACTCTCCAGGATGTCTGGAGGCTCCTGGCACAATGTCCAGAGCTGTCTGCTTGGCCTGCTCCTGAGACAGTCTATGACTCCAAGTTTTTCTAAATACATCCCCATCTCTTCCTGACATCTTCCCTGGATTCTTTTAGGAATGGAGCTTCAACAGTGGGAGATCCAGCTGTACCAGAACACAATGCCAGATGCCCACTCTCCCTGCAACATGTACCCAGGTTGACTCACCTCAGAAAGGAAGTGAGATGTAATGTAATTCTTTGTGGCTGGTGCCTCTCCTTTAAGGAGCATGTGTTAGAGCCTCAAGAGGGGATAGAATAGCTGTGTAGGAGAGGGAAGACACTGATGCATTGTGTGCTGGGCTGAGCAGGCCCTGGGAGGCCAAACATTTAGGATGAGTCAAAGACAAACTCAGCAGGAGGTGTTGGGGAAGGGAGTACAGAGATGCCTACAAGACTTGGGTGGTGGGAACAGATCGCTGGCCAGGGCAGCCCTGGGTGGGCAATCCAAAGAGGCAATAGCAGAAGAAACATACCACAGTAGGAAAGAGCAAAGAAGTATCGAATGTTCCACAACAATAATTAGTGCCTTTGGCCAGAATGAAAAATGTGGAAACAGCTGAGGAAGAGAGGAGGTTGCAGTGACAGATGAGGTCTGTGGATGCCATTTGCAGTGGGTCCAGCCTTGTCCTGTAGCAATCCAAACCTTTGCAGCTTTGTAACAAAGAAGATACCTTATCAGAGCTGGGTTTCCTCCTAATTTCTGAACTTCCTGCCTCTATGTTACATTTTTTAAAAAGCAATTCTTCTTATGTCAAGAAAATACAAGTTTAGAAAATTCAAAAAGTAGAAATATTCGAAAAGAAATAAAAAGACAAGAAACCTCAAAACCCATAGATAACTGTGAAACATAAACTGTATTGAATTATATCGTTCCAGTTTTTTAAAAAAAAATCTATACATACACAGAAATGAACATATATACACGTTCTTGTCATATTTGATCAAATTTTTGTATATATATTGTTTTACACTTTTTTGACTTAGAAATATATATTTTCTTGATCTTTAAATATAGTCATATAGAACATGAATTTAGATGCCTAGTGTCATATTCTATCACATATATGGATTTTTATTATATTAATATTCTTCCATAGTTGCTCAATTAGGCTGATTTCAATTTCATTATTCTTAACAATACTGGAATGAACAAATTTTTATTTACCTCAGTTAATTTGTCTCATTACTTCATTTCAATAAAAGCCTAAAAACAGACCTACTGGAAACTTCCAGAAAGGACCTGGGTCACTTAGAATATGAAAGAAGTGGTTTTCATCCAACCTGTGGGCTCTGTAAGTCTAATATGGAACAATTTGAAAATACCCTGTCATCTTCCTAAGTAAATCAGTCATCTCCCAGTTCACAGAGGTAGAGGCATCCCATTGTTTAGGAAGGATTCTGGACATAAAAGCAAAAGATCAAGTTACAATATTTTTGTCAACTTGAAAAGTAATTTTTCCTCTCTGGACGGAATTTTCCCATTTTCACAATGGGGTAATCAAACCTTCCTTAAGGAACTCTTTGGAGGTTTAAGTGAGCTAACATTTAAACAGCTTGGAAAACTGCCTGCCTCCGCTACTGATATGGGCTTTATGGGCTCAGAGCCGCAGATTGATTGCATTGTATGAGTATTCAAAGGTAATAATGAGCGTGAAATTACTTCCCACCTGATAATAAATAATTTACATTTTTCTCAACTTTGCTTTGTCACAGATTTTGTTATTAGCAGGGTATCACTGGTTAAATGAGTTCCCGTAGGCCTTCTACTGTCTGGGATTCTGGTTTGTCAGGAGTTGTATGGGCACTGGAAATACAGCCGTGAAAAAGAATGGCATATTCTTTACCTTAATGGAGCTTATACCTTGGCAGGAGAATATTATTAAACAAATAATTACTCGTGGAAGGCAGACTTGAAGAAGCAAATTTTAACATTTGAGTTTCCTGACTCTTGTGACATTCCAGTATGAATCATGGCCCCTCTGATACTCATCCATAACAGCAATGAGAAATCAAACAATAATTTCCACAGATCCAATATATTGACTAGGTAAAAGTGAAGCAAACTTTCCTAAGATAAAAGGAATTGCATATTATCAATATGTGACCCTGTTTAATAGCTGCAAAAATAAGATAACAGAGAGAGGTCTACAAACAGTATTTAATCCTGTAGATTAAATACATAGAGGAAAATACATAGAAGAAAAAGAAAAACATAGGAAAATATCAAGCTAAAATATTTTTAGCTTTTCCAAATTCCAGTTGAACTAATATTGGGAGAGGAGAGTAAATAAGACTGAGGGATCCCATCTTCCTCAAAGAATCCTTAGTCTTTGACTTCCTCATCATCTCTCATACCCATGGTTGAATTCCAGAAGCTACAATTTGGGGCTTTGTTCCTAGATGTCAGGCTCCTATTCCTAGCTATGAAATAATTCAGTTTGTATGTTCCAGTGTCACCTCAAACGAATACTTTAAAAAACCAACTCCTCACTCTACAGTCCAAAGCAGATTCTTTTTTTTAAGTTTATTTTTTTATTGAAGTATAGTTAATTTACAATGTTGTGTTAGTTTCAGGTGTACAGCAAAGTGATTCAGTTATATATATATATATATATATATATTATAAAACATATATATATATTCTTTTTCAGGTTCTTTTCCATTATAGGTTATTACAAGTTATTGAATATTGTTCCCTGTGCTATACAGTGGGTCCTTGTTGTTTATCTGTTTCGTATATAGCAGTGTGTATTTGTTAATCTGAAACTCCTAATTTATCCCTCCCCCACCCTTTCCCCTTTGGTAACCGTAAGTTTGTTTTCTGTGTCTGTCTGTTTCTGTTTTTTTTTTTGTTTGTTTGTTTCTGTTTTTTAAACAAGTTCATTTGTATCATTTTTTTTTTAGATTCCATGTGCAAGTGATATTATGTGATATTTATCTTTCTCTACCTGACTTCACTTAATATGATAATCTCTAGGTACATCCATGTTGCTGCAAATGGTATTATTTTATTAATTTTTATGGCTGAGTAGTATTCCATTGTATACATGTACCACATTTTCTTATCCATTCATCTGTCAATGGACCTTTAGATTGTTTCCATATTTTGGCTATTGTGAATAGTGCTACTGTGAACTTAGGGGTGCATGTATCTTTTTGAATTATAGTTTTGTCCAGATATATGCCCGGAAGTGGGATTGCTGGATCATATGGTAGCTCTATTTTTAGTTTTTTAAGGACCCTCCATACTGTTCTCTGTAGTTGCTGCACCAATTTGCATCCCCACCAACAGTGTAGGAGGGTTCTCTTTTCTCCACACCCTATCCAGCATTTTAATGATGGTCATTCTGACTTGTGTGAGGTGATAGCTCATTGTAGTTTTGATTTCCATTTCGCTAATAATTAGCAATGTTGAGCATCTTTTCACGTGCCTGTTGGCCATCTCTATGTCTTCTTTGGAGAAATGTCTGTTTAGGTCATCTGCCCATCTTTTGATTGAGTTGTTTTCTTTTTTTGTTTTGTTTTTGATATTAAGCTATATGAGCTGTTTGTATATTTTGGAAATTAATCCCTTGTCAGTAGCATCATTTGCAAATATTTTCTCCCATTTTGCAGGTTGTCTTTTCATTTTGTTTATAGTTTTCTTTGCCATGCAGAAGCTTTTAAGTTTAATTAGGTCCCATTTGTTTATTTTTGCTTTTATTTTCATTACTCTAGGAGATGGGTCCAAAAACATATTACTGCGATTTGTGTCAAAGTGTGTTCTGCCTATGTTTTCCTCCAAGAGTTTTATAGTATCCAGTCTTACATTTAGGTCTTTAATCCATGTTGAGTTTATTTTTGTATATGATGTTAGAGAATGTTCTAATTTTTTTCTTTTACATGTAGCTGTCCAATTTTCCCAGTGTCACTCAGTGAAGAGACTGTCTTTTCTCCATTGTACATTCTTGACTCATTTGTTGAAGGTTAATTGACCATAGGTGTGTGGCCAAAGCAGATTCTTACCACCATTAGGAATGTGGAAATCCTTCATAGGATTTTACCTAAGACTGCATGTTCTCCAGTAGAAAGGAAAGTCAATCCCACTGCCCAAACTGTAGAACTTTCACAGTCTGGTCCATTCTTTAACCAATTATAACTCCACCACAGTACTAATCTGCCATTCTTTAGGTTCTCAGAGCTGTTTCTCCATCACAGGAAAGCCACCACACAAGTGATCGGTCCCACCCTGGACCATAGGGGAAAGTCTTTCCCTTCTCAGGGTTCTTTATTGAAGCCACAGGACAACATTGTCCAGACTTGCATATCTGCCTAGGAAAATTTTGTTTAGACAAAAGCAGAGTTTATGTAAGTAAACTCACTTTTTCAACTTATAGGTTAAAAAAGAAAATTATGTAATTATTGTATAATTACATATATTTTTAAAACATAGGTTATATAATGTACTCTACAATATATCCACTCTACAATATGTAGACTTTGTCATTGTTGTTGTTTATAGTTAAGCAAATTATTTATTATTACAGGGTCAACACCCCATGTGCTCACCATTCCAGTCATGAGCTAGCATGACCATCATCCTAAAGGTCTCGCATGTGTTACTGCCTGAATATTTATATCCTCCCAGAATTCATATGTTGTAGTCAGTCCTCAATGTGATGGTATTAGGAGGTAGAACTCTTCAGAGATGATTAGGTCGTGAAGGCATAGCCCTCATGAATGGAATTAGTGCCCTTATGAAACAGTGTCTGGAGAGCAACCTTGCCCCTTCTCCCATGGGAAGACACAGCAAGAAGATAGTAGACTGTGAACCTGGAAGTGGGCTCTTACCTGACACCAGATCTTCTGGTGCCTTGATCTTGGACTTCTAGAACTGTGAGAATATAAATTCCTATTGTTTAAGTCACCCAATCTGTGGTATAGACAGTTCCCTACTTATGGTGGTTCAAATAACAATTTTTTGACCTTATGGTGATGTGAAAGCAATATGCATTTAGTAGAAACTGTACTTTGAAATTTGATCTTTCCCTGAGCTAGTGATAAGCAGTACAATACTCTCTTGTGATGCTGAGCAGTGAGCCACAGCACCCAAGTCAGCCATACAGTCGCCAGGGTAAACAATCCGTATGTTGACAACCATTCTGTACCCATACAACCATTCTGTTTTTCACTTTTTCAATATTCAATAAATTACATGAGATATTCAAGATCTTATTACTTTATAAAATAGGCTGTGTGTTATATGATTTTGCCCAACTGTAGGCTAATGTAAGTGTTCTGAGCACATTTAAGGTAGGTGAGGCTGGTAGGTTAGGTGCATATTTTCAATTTATGATGGGTTTATCGGGATATAACCCCATCCTAAATGGAGGAAGATCTGTATTTTGTTATGGCAGCCTGGCATACTAATACACTAGCTCATTATATGACTAACAGCACCCTCACTCACCCTCCACATTGATGCCAGAGTGATATTTTTAGAAACCAAATCTGATCTTGTTCAAATATTTAACTGATTCCATCAACAGAAAGCCCCCTCATGACCCATGCTTATCTCTCCAGTCTCATCTGCTCTGCCTTTTATCCCAGCTGAATTTAAGGACTGAATTCCCAGTGTTTCCTGCTCCTGAACATCCGTGTGCCTTTGCTTCTCATATTTATCCTACTTTGCATGCCCTTACCCACTTCATCCATCAGACTGACTGCTACTTCTCCTTCAAATATCATTTTACTTTTGTAACAGTTTCATGGCCGCATTTCTCTCCCTCACCCACCACAATGGGTTAGGTGCCCATCCTTAAAATGAACTGTCTTTACTACCACAACCCCATGTTTGCCGTTCTCTTATAGTATCACATTTCAAGCTCTATTAAAATTATTGACTTTCCACTCACATAGCTCTTTACCCCTAAATTATCTCTACTTTTGTGTTCTTGAATTTTTTCGTGCTTTTTAAATAACTTTTTTTTTTTTACTGTTATTAGTGTTCTTAAGTCCCTAATGTTCTTTTCTTAACCTGCTAATTAGTTGCAGTATTAGAAAATAACCACATGTATATCAATCTGCCCCAGTTAAGGGCTACGAATAAAGTTTGTGGAGTCTTCCTCTGGGTAAATAAATTATACTTTAGGTTTTCTGTTTAGGCTGGCCAGGTGTCTTATCTATGACTACTCATAGTCATAGATCATTTCTAGAATACATATCTGAAAACACGTTTTCTCGATGAAAGTGAGAAATTGTTAAAACATTTTATATTAAGAATAAATAAAATTTCTGTGTATACTTACACATTCATCATCATGAAGTTTCCTGAGTTGAGATCCTTTCTGTCTGGAAAAGTAAATTTTATTGAATGGGTCATACAGTTATTTGATATTTCATAATCTACAGAGTAAAACATAGTCATATGTCATTTTGTGTTGTCTGACCTGAACTAAGAATGAAGAGTGCTGGTTAATATTCTACCCTAGTTAGCTGATATTTACCATCAACATCTTTGATAGATGATCATTTTGCAAACAAATAAAAATATAAAAAACAAGATCAACATTAAAAGGAGATTGGGTACTTTTAAAGTAGTCCATGAATATTCAGATGGAAATCAAAAGCATAATATAGTGTGCAAACATTTTTGCAGTTTTAAAAGAAAATATGCACACATACATCTCTGGCACTTACAGTTTATGTAATTTTGTTATAGTCATTTCTCCTTTCTGAGTATTAGATTTCTTCCTTCTAAAAAGAAGATATGAGATAATATAATCAATACCATCTCAGTCTTCAATCTCTGATGGTTTTATTAGGGCATGAATTTGCGTATCTTGAGAGACTTTATTTTGTTGTGTTTTTCTGCGGTACAAGGGCCTCTCACTGTTGTGGCCTCTCCCGTTCCGGAGCACAGGCTCCGCTCTGGACGCGCGGAGCACGGACTCTGGATGCACGGAGCACAGGCTCCGGACGCGCAGGCTCAGCCGCCATGGCTCACGGGCCCAGCCGCTCCGCGGCATGTGGGATCTTCCCGGACCGGGGCACGAACCCGTGTCCCCTGCATCGGCAGGCGGACTCTCAACCACTGCGTCACCAGGGAAGCCCTGAGAGACTTTATTTTGGATAACACTTGCTATTATATTTGTAAATTTTCAGATGGTCTAGAAAAGAAGGAGGAAAATTATAAAAAGGAAGAAGAGTTTATTTCTTTGAGTATTCACTCTGTGTCAGCTGCTTAGCTAAGGTTTGACATGTTTTATCACAGTGAATCCGAAACACTATTATAATTTCTGTCTTACTGAATACAGAACTGTGTAGCGAATTGGGTATTTGCCTAATGTCACAGATCTACTAACTGCAGCCTGGATTCTAATCCAGATGTCTGACACCAAAGCCCGTGATTTTTTTTTTTTTTTTACATCTTTATTGAAGTATAATTGCTTTACAATGGTGTGTTATTTTCTGCTTCATAACAGGGTGAATCAGTTATACCTATACATATGTTCCCATATCTGTTCCCTCTTGTGTCTCCCTCCCTCCCACCCTCCCTATCCCACCCCTCCAGGTGGTCACAAAGCACCGAGCTGATCCCTCTGCGCTATGCGGCTGCTTCCCACTAGCTATCTACCTTACGTTTAGCAGTGTATATATGTCCATGCCTCTCTCTTACTTTGTCACAGCTTCCCCTTCCTGCTCCCCATATCCTCAAGTCCCTTCTCTAGTAGGTCTGTATCTTTATTTCTGTCTTACCCCTAGGTTCTTCATGACATTTTTTTCTTAAATTCCATATATATGTGTTAGCATACAGTATTTGTCTTTCTCTTTCTGACTTACTTCACTCTGTATGACAGACTCTAGGTCTATCCACCTCATTACAAATAGCTCAATCTCATTTCTTTTTATGGCTGAGTAATATTCCACTGTATGTATGTGCCATATCTTCTTTATCCATTCATCCGATGATGGGCACTTAGGTTGTTTCCATCTCTGGGCTATTGTAAATAGAGCTGCAATGAAGATTTTGGTACATGACTATTTTTGAATTATGGTTTTCTCAGGGTATATGCCCAGTAGTGGGATTGCTGGGTCATATGGTAGTTCTATTTGTAGTTTTTTAAGGAACCTCCATACTGTTCTCCATAGTGGCTGTACCAATTCACATTCCCACCAGCAGTGCAAGAGTGTTCCCTTTTCTCCACACCCTCTCCAGCATTTATTGTTTCTAGATTTTTTGATGATGGCCATTCTGACTGGTGTGAGATGATATTTCATTGTAGTTTTGATTTGCATTTCTCTAATGATTAATGATGTTGAGCATTCTTTCATGTGTTTGTTGGCAGTCTGTATATCTTCTTTGGAGAAATGTCTGTTTAGGTCTTCTGCCCATTTTTGGATTGGGTTGTTTTTTTTTTGTTATTGAGCTGCATGAGCTGCTTATAAATTTTGGAGATTAATCCTTTGTCAGTTGCTTCATTTGCAAATATTTTCTCCCATTCTGAAGGTTGTCTTTTGGTCTTGTTTATGGTTTCCTTCGCTGTGCAAAAGCTTTTAAGTTTAATTAGGTCACATTTGTTTATTTTTGTTTTTATTTCCATTTCTCTAGGATGTGGGTCAAAAAGAATCTTGCTGTAATTTATGTCATAGAGTGTTCTGCCTATGTTTTCCTCTAAGAGTTTGATAGTTTCTGGCCTTACGTTTAGGTCTTTAACCCATTTTGAGCTTATTTTTGTGTGTGGTGTTAGGGAGTGATCTAATCTCATACTTTTACATGTACCTGTCCAGGTTTCCCAGCACCACTTATTGAAGAGGCTGTCCTTTCTCCACTGTACATTCCTGCCTCCTTTATCAAAGATAAGGTGACCCTATGTGCGTGGGTTTATCTCTGGGCTTTCTATCCTGTTCCATTGATCTATCAATCTGTTTTTGTGCCAGTACCATACTGTCTTGATTACTGTAGCTTTGTAGTATAGTCTGAAATCAGGAAGCCTGATTCCTCCAGCTCCATTTTTCGTTCTCAAGATTGCTTTGGCTATTCAGGGTCTTTTGTGTTTCCAAATTGTGAAATTTTTTGTTCTAGTTCTGTGAAAAATGCCAGTGGTAGTTTGATAGGGATTGCATTGAATCTGTAGATTGCTTTGGGTAGTAGAGTCATTTTCACAATGTTGATTCTTCCAATCCAGGAACATGGTATATCTCTCCATCTATTTGTATGATCTTTAATTTCTTTCATCACTGTCTTATAATTTTCTGCATACAGGTCTTTTGTCTCCTTAGGTAGGTTTATTCCTAGATATTTTATTCTTTTTGTTGCAGTGGTAAATGGGAGTGTTTTCTTGATTTCACTTTCAGATTTTTCATCATTAGTGTATAGGAATGCCAGAGATTTCTGTGCATCAATTTTGTATCCTGCTACTTTACCAAATTCATTGATTAGCTCTAGTAGTTTTCTGGTAATGTCTTTAGGATTCTTTATGTATAGTATCATGTCATCTGCAAACAGTGACAGCTTTACCTCTTTTCCGATTTGGATTCCTTTTATTTCTTTTTTGTCTCTGATTGCTGTGGCTAAAACTTCCAAAACTATGTTGAATAAGAGTGGTGAGAGTGGGCAATCTTGTCTTTTTCCTGATCTTAGTGGAAATGCTTTCAGTTTTTCACCATTGGGGACGATGTTGGCTGTGGGTTTGTCATATATGGCCTTTATTATGTTGAGGAAAGTTCCCTCTATGCCTACTTTCTGCAGGGTTTTTAGCATAAAAAGCCCATGATTTTAACTACTAATCAGAAAGGAGTGAATTCAAGTTGTTGGAATGAAAAAAAAGAAAGAAAGTTGTTGGAATGGCTGGTAATAACCATTCTTAAAATCTCCTAGAAGCTGAGATGTTGTTTATAGTGAGGACTTAATATTTAATGGGTGGGGCTGGTGGTGGTGAGGATTCCAACTAATTCCAACTCTGCGTTTGGGCTTTTATTCTCTTCCCTAGACTTCTCCAGACAATCAGAGAAGCAACATGATTCTCCTCTGGGGTATGAAGGATAGATCAGTCTTATAACAGTGTCCATGGCTAACAGCCCAAATAGAGACAGCTGTCTTCTGAGTTTCCACTAAGTGATAAGAAAAATGTGACACAGGAGATTCATGAAACTTTGACCAAGAATATATTTCCCGCCTGAGACCCAGTTTCCTTAAATGTAATGTGGGAATAAAAATGTCTATATGTAACAGCTAATCTGAGGGACATTGTATACTATAAATGAGAATTTGGCTGGATAGCAAAAAAATATATACACATATATATCCTTACATATAGCTAGTTTTTCAAAACAAAGCAATGTCCAAAGAGTACTGGAGGATCATGACAAAAGGTAAGGTTTGTCAAACCATGTTTTTAAAAACCAAGCAGATTTTGGCCAATGTGAATTTTGTGATCATAAAACAAAAGCAAAACAGGGCTCCAAATTGAGTACTGTACTTACTGATTTAGCATACAAAACATGCATTCATTACTGTGAGTTTTCTGATCTATGCCACATAATGGTCTCCATTCCCTTGTGCATGCAATCCTGGCACTTTTTCTGTTGTATTTGGTGCAGTCCACCTGTAATTGGAAGAAGAATAATACCCTACATTCTCTTCCTTCAATTCTGCGTCATTCTCATATTGAGATGGTAAAGAGGGAGAAGAGAGTGGAAAGAATACTAGTCTCTTTAACTTTTCAGCAAACATGTCTAGAAGATATTTTATGGACCAGGTGCTGTGCTGCAAAAATAAATCAGACCTAGAATAGTCCTTAAATGAGAATTAGCAGTTTAAGAAGGAAATATTAATCTCTCTTTTTAGGGTTATAATGAGAGTCCAGTGGGATAATGAATGTGAAAAATACTGAGAAAAGTTTAAAATGCTACCAAAAGGTAAAACTTTACTTTATCTGCTCTTCTCCTTTTGCAAGGAGATTCATTTTGTAACCTTTAAAGAAAGAAACACCACCAGGAAAGTACAGTAGGAACAGTTTTACATCCTAGGGAATTATTTCAGCCCACTGTGAGTTTAGCTACTTTCATGACTCATTTACACATTAGCTCTGATTTCATTTTTGCCAAGAGCATGCCGAAAATGTACTCACCTCTGTCCCTATTGCTTGATCGCCAGAAGAGAGTAGGACGAGATTCATTTCGAGAGAAGGAATTGGAGAAATAGAAAATTCCACAATTAGAAATGCAAAGCTGAATTCATTTTGCACAGTAACTAAAACCCATTTCCCAACATCCCTTGCCCAGGCCAGACCTAAAAGAGGTCACTTCTTTACTCAGGGATAACTTGGGGGGAAGTCGGAGATATATGATTCTGACCAAAAATAATAATAATAATAATAATAATGAGGTGGTGGGGGGAATCTCTGGTCATTGGAGAAAGGGCTGTCCAGGAGATCCTGTGGGCATGCCCAGGGTAGAGTTGGGGTTATGGTCTCAAAGTTGTATAGGTGGTTTCTGAAAGGCCAAGTCAGAAACCTGAGAGATCCCGATGAGGAACTGAGCAGAAAGCTCACAATCCTTTTATTCTTCTCAGTCTCTCTTCCTCTTCCTCTTCCTCAAAGTCTGATTCACCCCCACTCTGTTGATTAGACCAATCAAAATAGATGTCTTCTAAATTTTCTTTTGACTTTAACATTCTATAATTACTGAAGGCTGAATATGTTGCAGTTAACGTTGCATGAATATTAAAAAGGAATACTAACTTACTAGGTGGAGTGACAGCTCATGTAGTGGCTGCCGGAGCAAGGATGATGCTCTTCATAGTGATGATGAATAAGGGTAGTAGAGAGATGCTGCTCTGAGGCAAGGAGTTCAGAGAGAAAGAGAGAAAAAGCAGTCTGCCAAATACACATATATATACTCAGGGCAGGGTCCCATCCTCATTAAAATTGGCTTTTGCAATGATGGTTGGCTATTAATCCAAGCTAGGGTATTTATTTCATTTGTCAAGGAAAGCTTCCTTATTATCTTGAGCTATAGACATTTGGAACAGCTACATCCTGAAACTCATCTACCAGAAGATGTTTTACATAATAACCCTTTGATCACTCAGCAAATATAATGGTGTGGCTATATTTGAGAACAAATAAAATCATAGGTGTAGTAAAGAGCAAATAGACATTTAAATGACGTATAAAGGGCATTAAGATTATATTAGATGCAGGAAAGTTGAAAAGGATCATAGAAGCACATTTCTTTAAAATGTACTGTAGTAGACAACATTAATAGCTCTGTAAACCTTGCTTTTCTAGAGCATGAACACACTTCACAACATTTTATGAAGGCTTGTTAAATGGTTAACCTTATGAAACAAGAAGAGCAGTATTATTGCTATTCTGCAGATGAAACAACAAAATTAAAAATATTAAGTATATTCTTTTGGGCTTCCCTGGTGGTGCAGTGGTTAAGAATCCACCTGCCAATGCAGGACACGTGGGTTCGAGCCCTGGTCCGGGAAGCCCCACCCACCAGAACACAAGCACCAGTCCCTTCCACAAGGAAGACTACACAAGGCACTAAACCAATCTCACCTACTGGGGGCAGACACCAAAAACAATAAGAACTACTAACCTGCAGCCTGCAAAAAGGAGACCCCAAACACAGTAAGTTAAACAAAATGAGAAGACAGAGAAATATGCAGCAGATGAAGGAGCAAGGTGAAAACCCACCAGACCAAACAAATGAAGAGAAAATAGGCAGTCTACCTGAAAAAGAATTCAGAATAATGAGAGTAAAGATGATCCAAAATCTTGGAAATAGAATGGAGAAAGTACAAGAAATGTTTGACAAGGACCTAGAAGAATTAAAGAGCAAGCAAACAAAGATAAACATACAATAAATGAAATTAAAAATTCTCTAGAAGGAATCAATAGCAGAATAACTGAGGCAGAACAGATAAGTGACCTGGAAGATAAAATAGTGGAAATAATTACTACAGAGCAGAATAAAGAAAAAAGAATGAAAAGAATTGAGGACAGTCTTAGAGAACCCTGGGACATTAAATGCACCAACATTTGAATTATAGAGGTCCCAGAAGAAGAGAAAAGGAAAGAGTCTGTGAAAATATTTGAAGAGATTATAGTTGAAAACTTCCCTAACATGGGAAAGGAAATAGTCAATCAAATCCCAGAAGCGTAAAAAATCCCATACAGGATAAATCCAAGGAGAAACACGTCAAGACACATATTAATCAAACTATCAAAAATTAAATACAAAGAAAAAATACTAAAAACAGCAAGGGAAAAGCAACAAATAACATACAAGGGAATCCCCATAAGGTTAATAGCTGATTTTTCAGCAGAAATTCTGCAAGCCAGAAGGGATTGGCAGAACATATTCAAAGTGATGAAAAGGAAGAACCTACAATCAAGATTATTCTACCCAGCAAGGATCTCATTCAGATTCGACAGAGAAATTAAAACCTTTACAGACAAGCAAAAGTTAAAAGAATTCAGCACCGTGAAACAAGCTTTACAACAAATGCTAAAGGATCTTCTCTAGACAGGAAACACAAGAGAAAGAAAAGACCTACAAAAACAAACCCCAAACAATTAAGAAAATGGTAATAGGAGCATACATATCAATAACTACCTTAAATGTAAATGGATTAAATGCTCCAATCAAAAGACATTAGACTGGCTGAATGGATACAAAAACAAGACCTGTATATATTACTGTCTACAAGAGACCCACTTCAGACCTAGGGACACATACAGACTGAAAGTGAGGGGATGGAAAAAGATATTCCATGCAAATGGAAATCAAAAGAAAGCTGGAGGGCTTCCCTGGTGTCACAGTGGTTGAGAGTCCGCCTGCCGATGCATGGGACGCGGGTTTGTGCTCTGGTTCGGGAAGATCCCACATGCCTCAGGGCGGCAGGACCTGTGAGCCATGGCTGCTGAGCCTGCGTGTCCGGAGCCTGTGCTCTTCAACGGGAGAGGCCACAACAGTGAGAGGCCCGTGTACTGCAAAAAAAAAAAAAAAAAAAAAAAAAGCGGGAGTAGCAATTCTCATATCAGACAAAATAGACTTTAAAATAAAGACTATTACAAGAGACAAAGAAGGACACTACATAATGATCAAGGGATCAATCCAAGAAGAAGATATAACAATTGTAAATATTTATGCACCCAACATAGGAGCACCTCAATACATAAGGCAAATGCTAACAGCCATAAAATGGGAAGTCGACAATAACACAATCGTAGTAGGGGACTTTAACACCCCACTTTCACCAATGGACAGATCACCCAAAATGAAACTAAATAAAGAAACATAAGATTTAAATGATACATTAAACTAGATGGACTTAATTGATACTTATAGGATATTCCATCCAAAAACAACAGAACACACTTTCTTCTCAAGTGCTCATGGAACATTCTCCAGGATAGATCATATCTTGGGTCACAAATCTTGGTAAATTTAAGAAAATTGAAATTGTATCAAGTATCTTTTCCAACCACAATGCTATGAGACTAGATATCAATTACAGGAAAAAAATCTGTAAAACATACAAACACATGGAGGCTAAACAATACACTACTAAAAAACCAAGAGATCACTGAAGAAATCAAAGAGGAAATCAAAAAATACCTAGAAACAAATGACAATAAAAACATGACAACCCAAAACTTATGGGATGCAGCAAAAGCAGTTCTAAGAGGGAAGTTATAGCAATAGAATCCTACCTCAAGGAAACAAGAAACATCTCAAATAAACAATCTAACCTTATACCTAAAGCAATTAGAGAAAGAAGAACAAAACCCCAAAGTTAACGGAAGGAAAGAAATCATAAAGAAGTAAATGAAAAAGAAATGAAGGAAACAATAGCAAAGATCAATAAAACTAAAAGCTGGTTCTTTGAGAAGATAAAATTGATAAACCATTAGCCAGACTCATCAGTAAAAAAAGGGAGAAAACTCAAATCAACAGAATTATAAATGAAAAAGGAGAAGTAACAACTGACACTGCAGAAATACAAAGGATCATGAGGGATTACTACAAGCAACTATATGCCAATAAAATGGAGAATCTGGAAGAAACGGACAAATTTTTAGAAAAGCACAACCTTCCGAGGCTGAACCAGGAAGAGATAGAAAATATAAACAGACCAATCACAAGCATTGAAATTGAAACTGTGATTAAAAATCTTCCAACAAACAAAAGCCCAGGACTAGAAGTCTTCACCGGCAAATTCTATCAAACATTTAGAGAAGAGCTAACACTTATCCTTCTCAAACTCCTCTTTAATATAGCAGAGGGAAGACACTCTCAAAGTCATTCTACAAGGCCAACATCACCCTGATACCTAAACCAGACAAAGATGTCACAAAAAAAGAAAATATAGGCCCATATCACTGACACACATAGATGCAAAAATCCTCAACAAAATACTAGCAAACAGAATCCCAACAGCACATTAAAAGGATCATACACCATGACCTAGTGGGGTTTATCCCAGGAATGCAAGGATTCTTCAGTATATGCAAATCAATCAATGTGATACACCATATTAAAAAACTGAAGGAGAAACGCCATATGATCATCTCAATAGATGCAGAAAAAGCTTTTGACAAAATTCAACACCCATTTATGATAAAAACTCTCCAGAAAGTAGACATAGAGGGAACTTACCTCAACGTAATAAAGCCCATAAATGACAAACCCACAGCCAATATCATTCTTAATGGTGAAAAACTGAAACCATTTCCTCTAAGATCAGGAACAAGACAAGTTTGCCCACTCTCACCACTATTACTCAACATAGTAATATGTTGGAAGTTTTAGCCACAGCAATCAGAGAAGAAAAAGAAATATAATGAATCCAAATTGGAAAAGAAGAACAAAAACTGTCACTGTTTGCAGATGACATGATACTATACATAGAGAATCCTAAAGATGATACCAGAAAACTACTAGAGCTAATCAATGAATTTGGTAAACTTGCAGGCTACAAAATGAATGCTCAGGAATCTTTTGCATTCCTATACATTAATGATGAAAAATCTTAAAGAGAAATTAAGGAATCACTCCCATTTACCATTGCAACAAAAAGAATAAAATACCTAGGAATAAACCTACCTAAGGAGACAAAAGAGCTCTATGCAGAAAACTATGAGACACTGATGAAAGAAATTAAAGATGATACAAACAGAGAGATACACCATGTTATGGGATTGGAAGAATCAACATTGTGAAAAGGACTATACTACCCAAAGCAATCTGCAGATTCGATGCAATCCCTATCAAACTACCAATGGCATTTTTCAGAGCACTAGAACAAAAAATTTCACAATTTGTATGGAAACGCAAAAGACTCCGAATAGCAAAAGAAATCTTGAGAAAGAAAAACGGAGCTGGAGGAATCAGACTATACTTCAGACTATACTACAAAGCTACAGTAATCAAGACTGTGTTAATGGCACAAAAACAGAAATATAGGTCAAGGGAATAGGATAGAAAGCCCAGGGATAAACCCACACAATATGGTCACCTTATCTTTGATAAAGGAGGCAAGAATATACAATGGAGAAAAGACAGCCTCTTCAGTAAGTGGTGCTGGGAAAAGTGGACAGCTACATGTAAAAGAATGAACACTCCCTAACACCATACACAAAAATAAACTCAAAATGCATTAAAGACCTAAGTGTAAGGCCAGACACTATAAAACTCTTAGAGGAAAACATAGGCAGAACACTCTATGACATAAATCACAGCAAGTTCCTTTTTGACCCACCTCCTAGAGAAATGGAAATAAAAATAAACAAATGGGACCTAATGAAAGTTAAAAGCTTTTGCACAGCAAAGGAAACCGTAAAGAAGATGAAAAGACAACCCTCAGAACGGGAGAAAATATTTGCAAATGAAGCAACTGACAAAGGATTAATCTCCAAAATATACAAACAGCTTACGCAGCTCAATATCAAAAAAAACAAGCAACCCAATCCACAAATGGGCAGAAGATCTAAATCGACATATCTCCAAAGAAGATATACAGTTTGCCAACAAACACTTGAAAGGATGCTCAACATCACTAATCATTAGAGAAATGCAAATCAAAACTACAGTGATGTATCACCTCACACCAGTCAGAATTGCCATCATCAAAAAAATCTACAAACAGTAAATGCTGGAGAGGGTGTGGAGAAAAGAGAACCCTCTTGCACTGTTGGTGGGAAATGTAAATTGATATAGCCACTATGGAGAACAATATGGAGGCTCCTTAAAAAACTAAAAATAGAATTACCATATGATCCAGTGATCTCACTACTGGGCATATACCCTGAGTAAGCCATAATTCAAAAACAGACATGTACCACAATGTTCATTGCTGCTCTATTTACAATAGCCAGGACATGGAATCAACCTAAGTGTCCATCGACAGATGAATGGATAAAGAAGATGTGGCACATGTATACAATGGAATATTACTCAGCCATAAAAAGCAACGATATTGAGTTATTTGTAGTGGTGGATGGACCTAGAGTCTGTCATACAGAGTGAAGTAAGTCAGAAAGAGAAAAACAAATACTGTATGCTAATTCACATATATGAAATCTAAAAAAAAAAAATGGTTTTGATGAACCTAGAGGCAGGACAGGAATAAAGACACAGTTGTAGAGAATGGACTTGAGGACATGGAAAGGGGAAGTGTAAGATGGCACGAAGTGAGAGAGTGGCATGGACATATATACACTACCAAATGTAAAATAGATAGCTAGTGGGAAGCAGCTGTAGAGCATAGGGAGATCAGCTCAGTGCTTTGTGACCACCTACAGGGGTGGGATAGGGAGGGTGAGAGGGAGACGCAAGAGGGAGGGTATATGGGAATATATGTATATGTATAGCTGATTCACTTTGTTTTACAGCAGAAACTAACACAACATTGGAAAGCAATTATACTCCAATAAAGATGTTAAAAAATTCAGGGTTCAAGAATAATGATCTAAAAATTCACTACCCATGTTCTTCTCTTTCTGGAAATACTTATACGAAGAATTAATCTGGTCAACAAACTAACATGACTGCATTTTCCTTTCACCACCTACTCAGTAACTAAGGATTTAAAAACAGTATATAGAATTACCTGAAACTCAACATCATCACAATACATTGCCCAAATCAAAAAACCCTTCAACAAATCCACGCTCATCTCTATTACCAGTTCCTTAACAGGCTCAGTTTTTTTCAAAACTAATTGATTAGGTGTGATTCTGGGGCAGCCAGCCTTTAATGTGGACATACACTGCACAGGAATTCCTAGCAATCCCCAACATGGGTCCCACACAGAGTAGATGTCAGTTTCGATCAATAAGTGTATATGTACAACAGTATCTGTTTCTTTTTCTCTAAATAAAATTATGTCTGACTCTGAGGTCTTCATTCTGCCTAGATTTGGGGAGATTTGGTCTCATTCATTATTGGAGTTTATGAGGATCTGAGATGCTTAAGCAGTGCACAGAAAATGAGAACAGGCCCTATAATCTCTGAACAGGCATGGTTGCTGCCTGCATCTCAGCAGTGCAAGCCAGCCTTAAATGGTTCCCCTCACTGAGGCTGCTCCATGATTCTGTACCACCCATGAGACAGGGTGATTTTTGACTGAGATTGAGAACCCCATGCATCTAGGGTTCAGCAGATACTTTGTATAGTCATACACTCAGCAGTCTCTTCCTCTTCAGGAAGCTGCCGGGCAGCAGTCTTGGTCAATACTCCGTCCCTTTGATTTCTTTTGAAAATTTAATTTCTTCTGCTTTGGTTACTTTCTAATGTACTCAAGCCATTAAGAGTAATTTTTTGCCCCTTTTTATGTTTTTGTCCAGTTTATTTCAAATATCCTGTAAAGTAAAAATACATACCTTTTTCTTCAAGCTTTGTGATAGACAGTGAAGGAAAGATAAAAAGAAAACTAGTTAATAGTTTTTAACTACTGCCTTAGTTGTTGATGCTGTGTTATTCTTGTTTGACATATTGACATTAAAATGACTATGTCAAAATTCCATTCATCTTTAGAAACCTACCTTGTGCTTCCAGATAAGTGCTAACCTGGGGGTAAACAGCTCCACCAGAAATTCTTCAGTGGGTACTTATAATTGGAGGTTCTCCAACTACCTGCACCTCTCCTGGGTGCCTGGGAACAGCCTCTGGGTAGAGACGGATGGGGCATTTCCTTCGTGAATCATCCATGTCTGTCTTGTGACCAGAGGCCAGGACCTAAGCAAATATCCTTTGTGAACACAACTTGTCAGAGCTCATTTTTAGAGACCTTGGCAGTAGGAGTTCTGGCAACTTTCTAACTTAAAATTTAAGGAGCAAAGTGGATCCAGAGATGAGAATATAATAGCTGGCAACTTTCCATTTTATTACTGCTCCCAGGACTTCTTTCGTGTTAAGTCAAGCCATTAGAATTCACTTTTCATTGCTAATCCCATTACTCTATGCTAAAAAATCTGCATGTGTACTGTCTCCTGCCACATGATCCATAGATTTGGAAGTGAAGTATTCCACAGATTAACAGACGTGACTGTTTCTGTAGATAATGAAGTTTTCTAGGATCATTTGATACAAAATCCACCCTTTTGTCTGAAAACATAATCAGATAATTTTCTTTACATGAAAAGCATGGAACTGTGGTTCATGAGGCCAGAGGGAGTGATGTAAGGGACATGAGATTAAAAACCATTTACTTGAATTTGTATTTCTCCTTTGCACTCATCTGGGTAAGCTTAGAAAAATCACTTCCCCTCTTTTGGCTTCAGGATTCCCATATACTAAACATGCTGGATAAATCATCTCTGATTTTCTTCTAGCTCTGTCAGCCTGGGAGTTTATCAATCTGAAATAAAATAACCTTTCCCTGATTGAGATTTTCTTTATAACTACATACCATATATTTAGCTGATAAAGAGCAAATTAATTAGTTGAAAGTTACAATAAGGCTAATTATAACAATACACTTCACAGCATATTTTTTTCTGGGCTCCTACTGCTTTTGCATTCCTCTTTAGCTGCAGCCTTTTCTAATATTTCTGAGAAACATCTCATGAATCTAGCCTTCATCTGGGGAGGAGATACATTTTATAAGTTCATATTTTCAGGTAATTTTAGCTTGTTTCCAACCATCAGTGCCAGCAATTTTAAATTTGTACCAGGAAGGGAATGCAGAATCTCTAAGTTCTTTGAAAACAAAAGTCCTTGTAGGCTTTATGTCATTGACCATAACTGAGAGTGCCTGTTTTAAATTTTCTTTTAAGTCTCTTAAGGGTCTAGCTTTAGTCAACAACTTTTAATAAGCAACACTCCATGCTGGGTATTTTGCTAGGCACTGGAAATAAAAACAAGAACATTAAACCGTCTCTTCTCTTAAAGAATTCACAGTCTAGTGAGAGAAATGGACTTGTAAATAAGCAACTAGGAAACAGTGACAGCTGGTAATATAGGTGTAAGGACAGGGTGTTATGGGAGCATAAGAAAGGAATAACTAATTCACAGAGGGGAAAGAAGTCATGGAAGGCTTCTAGAAAAAAGCTACACCTTTAATGAGGTGAGAAAAAATTATTCTAGAGTTTGAAGGAATGAACCTTGTGAGATGGAAGGAAAAAGTGGGAGAAGGACCAGGGGTGGATAAAGAGGATATGTTAAGAGGAGAGGACATAAAGGAACAAGTTTAAGGAAATTATTCAAGGGTAGAAAGGAAAGAGGAGAGTGTAAGAGCTGAGCCTGAAGAGGTGGACAGAGAGGGCTTGCATGTCAGCAGGAGTTTGGTGTTCATCTTGGGGGCTAGAGAAGCCACGTAAAAGTTTCATGCATATTACTATCAAATTTGGATTTCAGATCATCCCTCTGCAGTGGAGAATGCAATGGATGGGAGAAGGCTGAAGCAGGGAAATCATGTATAAGGCTCTTTCGGTCAATCATGAACGATTGATGATGGTTTAAACCAAAGATTTAATAGATTTAGTGATTAACTGTACAGAGGATAAAAGGTATCTGAGAAGATAATGCCTGGGTTTCAGGTTTTTCTCGTTTTACTGTGTTTTAGTGCAGTGTGGCTGCTTAGTAGGAGTTTTCAAAAAAAAAATTAAAATGAATTAAACAGATCTGTTTTGAAGAGGTCATTTGGAGATTAAAAAACAAGAAAGCTGTAAAGGATGAAGAGGTCATTTGGAGATTAAAAAAAAAGAAAGCTGTAAAGGATGGAGACAGGCAAGTCTGTTAGGCCATTGAAAAGTCCACTGAAATGAGAAAGAGGATCTAAAATTCATTAAAGAAAAAAATAAGGTAAATGTCTTTAGGCTAGAAAGATATTTACAAGGACTGTAACAGATAAGGATAGAGTGCATGGAATAGCCTGGAGGAAGACAGCTCATCATCCCTCAAAGTAATCCAGAAGGAACTACTGTCAAGTGAAAAGTCCATCAAGGATGATGAATGTTTTATGAGATTTTTTTTCTTGGGACTGATTTTCAAATGACCAAGTCTTTCTTTCTATTCTCCCTTCATGCTTGAAGAATGATTTATAGTCACATATTATTTATATTTAACTTTAATTTCAATACTGGAAAGAAAAAGGGACTTGTGTGCCAGGATGGTATCAGAGAAAGAACAAGATGTCTTGTTATGCTTTTTACTATGAGGGAAACAAGTACTATCCATCATTGGTAAAGGCCACAGGGAGTGCTATTTGAGGGCACATTCCCTTCATTTACCATGATCTAATTGTGCTATATATGAGACTGGCCTTGGTCAAAGTCAACCAGCAAGGCCACAGAGTATTGGATTGGAGTACAAATCTGCACTTTGAATGTGATTTTCTCATTTGTAAGCACATATTAAATGTTTAGAAATGTCAACATTTATTATCTTCTATTATTATCATAGAATAAGAAGTGTGGTTGGTGTTTAAGTGTACAGAAGGGAGCAAAGAGAAGACAAGTTACAAAGAAGAAGGATAAGGGAGATTCTTTTTTTAAAATTGAAATATAGTTAATTTACAATATTGTGTTAGTTTCAGGTGTAAAGCAAAGTGATTCAGTCATTACCTATCTACATCTATATCTATCTATATAGAGATATATTTTTTCAGGTTATTTTCCATTATAGATTATTGTAAGATATTGAATATAGTTCCCTGTGCTATACAGTAAATCCCTGTTGCTTATCTATTTTATGTGTAGTGGTTTGTATCTGTTAATCCCATACTCCTCATTTATCCCTCCACCCCTCCCATTCCTCTTTGGTAATCATAAGTTTGTTTGCTATGTCTGTGAGTCTGTTTATGTTTTGTATATAGATTCATTTATATTCTTTTTTAGATCCCACATGTAAGTGATATCATGTAATATTTATTTCTCTGTCTGATTTCACTTAGTATGCTATTCCGTAGGTCCATCCATGTTGCTGAAAATTGCAATATTTCATTCTTTTTAATGGCTAATATTCCACTGCCTATATAAACCACATCTTAAACCAGTCATCTGTTGATGAACACTTAGTTTGCTTCTATGTCTTGGCAATTGTAAATAGTGCTGCTATGAACATTGGGATACATGTATCTTTTTGAATTAAGGTTTTCATCTTTTCTGGATATATGTCCAGGAGTGGATTTACTGGATCATATGGTAGTTCTATTTTTAGTTTTTTAAGGAACCTGCATACTGTTTTCTGTAGCGGCTGTACCAATTTACATTCCCACCAACAGTGTACAAGGGTTCTCTTTTCTTCACATCCTTGCCGACGTTTGTTTATTTGTGTTCTTTTTGATAATAGCCATCCTGGCTGGTGTGAGGTAATAATTCATCGTGTTTTGATTTGCATTTCCCTAATAGTTAGTGATGTGTTGAGCATCTTTTCATGTGCCTGTTGGCCATCTGTGTGTCTTCTTTGGAAAAATGTGTGCTTAGATCTTTTGCCCTTTTTTTGATTTTTTTTTGATATTGAGTTGTACGAGGTGTTTGTATGTTTTGGAAGTTAATCCCTTGTCAGTTGCATCGTTTGCAAATATTTTCTCCCAGTCCGTAGGTTGTCTTTTTGTTTTGTCGATGATTTCCTTTGCTGTGCAAAAGCTTTTAAGTTTGATTAGGTCTCATTTGATTTTTTAAAAATTTTATTTCTTTTCCTTGGAAGCCTAATCTAAGAAACTATTTCTACGATTTATGTCAGAAAATGTTTTGCCTATGTTCTCCTCTAGGAGTTTTATGGTGTCATGTCTTTGTGAGTTTATTTTTGTGTATGGTGTGAGGGAATGTTCTAATTTCATTGATTTACATGTAGCTAAAGAGACAGATTCTTAACTATAACTGAGTTACAGCCTACAGGTCAAACTTGGCCCACCACCTGTTTTTATAAATACAGTTTTATTGGAACATAGCTATGCATATGAATTTACATAATGTAAATTCATTATATTAACACAACAGCAGCATTGAATGGTTGTGACAGAGGTTGTTTATCCCACAAAGTCTATCTGGCTCTTTAGTGAAAAAGTTTTCTGACCTGTAGTCTATACAAGTGCTCTCTGTACTTGTTTCTGAAGCCTTGAGAGAGAGAGAGGGAGACTTCAGGTGAGTTCCTGACATGAAAAAATAAGGAGTTTGACAGTGGTACTTCTATGAAAACCCACATATCTGAAGTATAGTTATAGAGAAATGCATAAGTCTGTGGTAGTGACCAGGAAGAGGTGATAGAAATAGTCTGGCCTTCTTTAGGTCCATCTCAGGATCATTTGTCACTTCCCGGTTTAGAATTTTAGGGCTGGTTTGTGAAACATCAGTAAGATGGGTCTGGTTTTCATTTACCTCCCATTCGGATGTCAAGATATAACTGAGGAAGCAACTCAAAAGTCAGTTTACTTGATAGTTAATAAAGCTATTTTATTGTGACCATTTTGACACAGATGACATTTTATATTTGCCTCCAGATTGTGTCTACAAAATAAACAACTTTCAGTTGTTTTTTTTTTTAATCTCAAGTAATGTGTTCAACACATTCACACTCTTAACCCCAATCCCAGAGCCTCAGTCCATTCCCTGCTTTATTTTCCTTGGTTCTCATTTCATCCCTGACCTCTGTCCCCCACTTTACCCTTGACTTTGACTGGGTCCCTGGAATTTTCTCCATTCCTGTGTCTCATCCCGTTCTAGTCCACCCTATCCTTCACCTCACCATATCCCTGAGCCACATTTTCTCCCTGGTGCTCAGAATTATCATCAAGGGTTGCTTAAGTCTTGAGTGTGAGAGAACATAGTCTTCTGTGCATATTACCTGATAATCATAATCAAAATAATAATGAGGAAGGCAGTACAGGGGGTTTGTTGTTGTTATCTCAATAAAATATTCAAAATGACATAAAGTGACTACTTCTCAAAAATCATATGTCGTGGCCAGGAAAATGGTATTTCTGAATTTCCTAGAAATAACCAGGAGAAGATACAATCTCAGATGTTATAGTATCTGTAAACCCATTCTGTATGTCCTGGAATTACCAAAGAAAATAGCAACATTGTTTTCTCATTTTTTTTTTTTTTTCTGAAATGGCTCTGTGTTTTCCTGCTTGAAAAATGATTTATAAGTCTTCTTTCTTTTTTCTTAATGATAACATAAAAAGAAAAAAAAAACACCATAGGGAATGATTTATCTTCACTCAGTTAGGACAAAGATCATAAAATCCTACTATAATGGGCCTAGTGGCAACTTATCTAAAAGAAAAAGGGCAGAGGAATCAATACAAAATTAACTCCCCAAATCCAAGTAGGCCTGCCATTCCCAGCACAGTTCTAGAGCTGAGAACAACTAGAAGCATGGTGGATTCCCCACAGCTTCCTCCATCTACAGTGTGTTCAGCATTAGCCTGGAACCTGCAAGTGAACAATGTAACTAGATACTGTCACAGGACACCGGTAGCAAGGTTCTGAGCATGAGAGTGTTTCAGCATTGAGGCAGGAGCTTATACGTGTTCCATCCCACCGCTATCTAGTGCTTATATTCTCTGGTGGATTTCTCATGTGTATTAGGTCGTTGTCCAGTTTAGTAGCCTCTAGCTACAATACATGTAGCTCTTGAGCACTTGACATGGGGCTTGGTAACTCTTGTTGCCTTGGTCTTCCCCCAGACTACGTATGGGTCCAAGGCCCTGATACAGGAAATTATGAATTATTGATTCATATCTGGTTTGGCTTTATATAGCTGTTGGCTGCCTGGGAACCCCTACATCCCCACCTCTCTTCTAGACATTCCTTCCCAGCCGTGAGAGCAACTTGAATTTGAAGAAAGCATTCTCCATCCACCTATAGGCTTAGAAAAACAAAAAGGTAGAGTTCATTCAGCTTCTGCAAAAACAAGTTCCTATCTTCCAGGCAGTGACAAAGAAATCCCAGAAATGGCGTTCTGCGGGGTTTACTTTTATTGAACAAGCAGTTGGACAGACAGCATTGTGATCAGGAGGTTTCCACAGCACAGACTGGGTGAAGATGTCTCTGTGCCCTCAGATCACAGAATCTAGGAGGAAAGAGATGGAAAAGACTGAAAGTCAGTGAGTCCATTCCCCCAACAGTTCTGTATTGTTTTCTATAGTAAATAAGACGAGCTCTGAAGAATTCTTTGTATATACAGATGGTGAAGGTAGGCAATTCAGAATTGGAATACACATTTTCCCTCATGGCTTTCACCAACTCTTTCATCATTTGACCTACAAGAGAAGATGGGTAGGTTAGATGTTAGAAACTCAAAGACATTGTAGAAATGCAGGCTATACATTCATGATGGTAATAACATAGTCAAAGAAATCCATAGATTCCTGCATTCTGCTAAGAATGCACAATTTCAAAATCACTTTCACATTTTATTCAGTTGATTCAGTGAGTATTTATTGAGTATCTAGTATATACTACCTGTTGAGGTGGATACAAAAATGAACTCTGCTCTTGATTACATGAGACCGTCATGGTAATGAAAAAAGGAAGGTGTCATTCACATCTTTTCACAAAGGAATAAATTAAACTTCAGAGAAGTTCACTGACTTGCCAAGATGTCACATTTGGTCAGGACTTAAGTCTAATTCCTCTAACAATTAATGCTTTACTATTATAGTTTGTTTTAGGCCATGAGATTTTAATCAGCTGTCTTCCTGCCTGACTCATCCATGTAGTTGTATATTCTTGAAATCAACATTTAAAACATTAAATCAACGTTTAAATTTTTTAAAAAGGTAACTGCATCTTGTCTGCTGGTACTACCTGGAACACTAGCAGCATTATTATTCCAAACTCAAACCTCCATTTTAGTTCTCACATTAACCCCATCAGGCTTCCTTTGATTTGAGTTGGCAAGCTATGGTCTTGTTGAATCCTGGAAAATCTTTGTCATGGAATTGAGAATAGTCATTTATTCATCTCAGAAAATAGTACTGGTATTTTTCTTAACATAGGAATTTCCTTCCAGTGTAGCTAATCTTTATTTAATTGAGATAATGCCTTTTCTAGAGCCCTTGGTTTTCAGAATCTCCTGACAACTAAAGGATGGTGGCAGAGCACAAGAAATGAAGTCAGGGCTACAGTGGACCCCGAACAAATGCTGATTAACTTTGGTAAATTGCAGGATTTCTCCCAGGCTGATTTTCTGTAAAATGGGAAAGATAACGATCCCTGCCCTAAATGCAGATTTACTGTGAGGATGCAGAAGGAAAGAGCAGATAAAGCTCTATATTAAATTAATCTTAGTAGTTACTGTATAATGAAAAGTACCTCGTAGAATAGGAAGTAAAAGTAGGATTTTCAGTCTATTTTTCCAGGAAAGTTGTGACTGCCAGGCCTTTTATTCATTCTTGGGATTCCAGACTCTCTTAGAGAATCTTCTACAGAGGAACAAGGTTTAGGCAATAGTTTCCAGCGTCCAGGATTTACACCCATAATGGTTATCAGAGCGGTCCTGAGCCATGACCCACCCATATCACCTTGGGGTATCCAATATCACATAATTGAATCATACAGCAGGAATTGAACCCATGCCCAGGACACCTCTTGCTCTAATGATCTGTTCCATCAGATAAAACCATAAATAATTCCTGTCATTAATAATGCCTGTTATGTAACTCTAGCGAGAAAAAAAAACACCCCAAAATGAAAGGAGGGAACTTGCAAAACCTTTTGTTCTTAGCTCTGGCGAGATGCTTCATTATTTGAATAAATACATCTTATTAATATTATTCTATGGCAAATTCCTCATAAAGTAGTTTGCATCATGTTGTCCACATGAGATTACAGCAAGGCATAGTCTAAGGTGTGGTCTATAAGACTTGCATAAAGATTATTTTTACCTCCCTGTTTGAGATGTATGTGACCAGGTATGTTTTTAAGATGGGGAGACAGGATATTCTGGCAATAAAAATGAGAAGCAGACCACTAACAGTTTATATCTAATAAGATAAGAAGATAGCCAACACAACATAGGGACTAGAGCAAAAGTTTAAAACCTCTCTTTATATATGTGTAATGCCCAGAGTAGATAAATGACTTTTTTAACCCGCATGAGAAAACAGTGGTCTCCTGACTTCATTCCAGTACCCTGCCTCCTACCCTGCGTTCCAGCTGCCAGTGTGAAACCAGAAACACCTAGCTTATAGCTCTTGTTTTTCCACTTTCCCATATCAAGGCTCGCTGATCTTTTGAATATGGTCTCATCTGGTATTGCTTAAGATCCTCAAGTCTGGCAGAATTGTTTTTAATTCCATTATTGCCAAAGCTTTCTGTGCCAGTGGAATAGAGTAAAAACAGTTGTGAATAATAATAACTAGCTATCAAATCTTAACTTATTAAAATATTGTTTTATTAAAGATAAGTATATTTTAATACCAAATATAAATTTATTATTTAAAAGAAATAAGCCTTGTGCCGGGGTCTGTTTCTCTACATTCATACTTTAGGCTCCTAGGCCTGATGATAATAATAAATGCCATTGCGTTTTAAACACTGGGCCAAATGCTTAAAAGTATTTATTAAATATTTTCAATAACTCAGTGAGAGCTTTGGTTTACGTATTTATGTGATTTGCCAAAGGTCTCGCATATGAAAAACATCAAAAACTCTGAACCCATATTTATCTGGTGACAAAAAGTTTTCTCTTATTTGAAAATTCCTAGTTTTTTCCCCAGGTCACATATCATCTTGCCTGAGGAAGAGATTCCTCAAATGCCATCACCAGGGAGAACGTTAAACTCAGCACATTGGTCTTCCTTACCCTCGGGATATATGTTCCAAGATCCCCAGTGGATGCCTGAAACCACAGATAGCTCCCAACCCCATATATACTATGTTTTTTTCCTATACATACATACCTCTGATAAAGTTTAATTTATAAATCAGGCACAGTTAGAGATTAACAACAACAATAATAAAACAGAACAATTATAAAGTTATGTGAATGTGGTCCTTCTCTTTTTTTCTCTCAAATGTCTTATTGCACCGTACTCACCCCTTCTTCTTGTGGTGATATGAGATAATACAGTGCCTATGTGATGAGATTGAGGTGAATGACATAGGTACTGTGACACAGCATTAGGCTACCATTGACCTTCTGAATAGGCCACAAGGAGGATCATCTGCTTCAGGTAATCCATCAAACTATGACGATGTTGATGGCTGGATGACAGGAGCAGATAATGTCAATGGTTGGGAATCTTTGATAGCTTAAGGTTTTTTTTTGCCAAAAACTTTTGGAAGGACATTGTAATCGGAAGGTGTCACTCTTTTTTAATAACTCATCAAAGTGTTGCTGCAAAAGTTGTAATCCTTTGGTGATCATACGGGTGACTTTAATGCTGTGTTCCATCCAAGGATCGTATTCCATAATTTTTTCCTTTAATATCTGTGCAATTTGAAACACTTTGGCAAATTTTGGTAATGTTCACATTGCTGGTTCTGCTTCAATTTCTTCATCTTCCTCTCCCTCTGTAGACGACTCAATAAGTTCTTCCAATTCCTCAGTCTTTAACACTTCTCGGTGGCCTTCAATATGTTCTTCCACTTCATCAAGCATGTCGGAATATCCTTCTCCATCAACTTGTCTTGCCCTGTGAATGATTTTCCTAACTTCTCCATTGATCCCCAGGAAGCCTTTAAAATCATTCATGACTTCATAAATTTTTCCAGCAGGCATTTACAGTTTCTAGGTCTAATTTATCCATTGCAGCTTCGAGGAATGTTATTGTGTCAGCAATAGTGAATGATTTCCAGCAGTGCGTTTTGTCCACATTAGGGTCTGCATCAATTGCTGATCAAATACCAGGCAGGTGTATGTGCCCTTGACAAATTGAATGATGCCCTGGTCAAGGGGCTGAAGTCATGAGGTTATATATAGAAGCAAAAATACAACCTTGAAATTTTCATTTTCATAGCAAATAGATTCAGGATGGCCAGGTGCATTGTCTGTTATTAGTAGGACTTTAAATTCCAAGCCTTCCTCTTCCAAGTATTTTTTCACTTCTGGGTTGAAGCATTGGTGGTATCATTCCATAAACAAGATGGCTATCACCCATGCTTTCTGATTATGGTTTCAGAACACAGGCAGATAATTTTTGTTTTTGAGAGCAAGTGGGTTCTTCACTGTATACTATGCCTGGCTTAATCATATGCCCTGTGGTATGTACCAGAGTTAATCTGGCTTTCCATGTTTTATGCCTTGGTGCCTCCTTTGCACTTTTATGAATGCAGGTTCTGTTGGGTATCTTCTTTCATTGTAATTGAAGACTTGTTTTGTATGACATCCTTTCTCTTTAATCAACCTTTTCAACTCTGTCAGAAATGTGGCAGCAGCTTCTTCACTGGCAGACGCAGCCACTCCAGTAATTTTTATATTTTTCAGTCCAAATCTATTCCTGAATCTGTGTAACCATACTTTACTTGTAGTAAATGGCTTGGTGTCACTAATTTCACGGCATCCCTTGCTGAAGTCTTGGTAGAGGCTTGATGCTTTCTGGCCCAGCACCTTGCCACCAGTCAGAACACAGTTTCTATTCGTCTTCCATCCACAAATCTAATGCCTTTTCCATCTTAACTAAGCACTTATCACACAATGTGGCTGTAACTTGTACACTTTGAGGTGGAGCAACAAAACTAACATAAATTTCTTTTTCCTTCTTCACAATTTCGTGGATAGAAAATTCATTCTTACCAAAGGTCTGAGCACCTCAGCACACAATATTTTTTTCCCCCTTATTAAGGTGAGAACTTTTACTTTGCACATAGAGGAAGAACTTTTTGGCTTTTCTTTGGCATATACGAATTGCCAGTGTCACTACTCTTGCACCCTGGGGGCATTATTCCTTCAAATAAGGGTGATTTGAACAAAAGACTGTGATGTCATGACAGTTGGTCTGATAACCTAGATGGCTAGTAAGTGACTAAGAGGTGGGCTATGCTGGAAAAAGGGAAGATTTACCTCCTGGGTGAGATGGAGCAGGACGGTACAGGATCTCATCATGCTACTCAGAACAGCACACAATTTAAAACTTGTGAGTTGTTTATTTTTGGAATTTTCCATTTCGTATTTTTGGACCTTGGGTAACTAGAACCATGGAAAGCAAAACCTCAGATAAGGTGAAAGTACTGTAATGTGTGTCATAACATCCTTGTAGGGATTTAAATGAAAAAGGCAACTCTTCATGTTGGTAAACAGCTTAATGCAAGGTATTGATAAGAGGATATAAGGTTTAAGTCCACTTCTTTCAGTATCTGACCTCGCTTGGTCTCTGTCTCATCTCTGTATTGCAGATCACAGAAAATAAAATCAGCTCTGCAGAAGTGTTACATTATGTACATTGCTCATAAACAGTCTGTCATTGATCCCAGTAAACTGTAAACATTTAAAAACGTTAACTACTATATTTTTATTCCCACATATTTCAGTAATCACTTATCTTCACAATGAAGATTTGACCAATTCTGGGGTTATCTAACCTAGTATCATTTCCCTGGCCAGAGAACTGTCCATCACTCAGTTCAAGAGAACAGAAGCAGAACCACCTGGTTCTGACACTGTAATCATGAACACCGGTGTACTTACAGATGCTGGCAGGCTGAGAGGTGTTGCTTCTGGGTTGCTCTTCTCCTCACACCTTCCTTCACTGCGTATGCGTGTATTAGTTTGGCGTATTCTAAAACAGAAGAGGAAGTTTCAAAGATGGGAAAACTCAAAGTTATAATGAAAAAAAAAGACAAAACACAACCAAGGATCAATATGACATTTGGGCATCAAACCAGAACTGAAATTAGGGGTAGGGGCCAGGATCTGCATTCAACTGCATCATTCAGGTTTATTCTCTCTCTCCTGATTGAGCCCCAGATTTGTGCTCCAGGCCTGGATCTGTTTCATCACATTTCATTCTCCTGTACACTAGACAGTCATGGAATTGTTGAATGTCAGAAATAAACTTGGAGATCATTTAGAGCAAAAGCCATTATTTTATAGATGGGAAAACTGGATCCCAGAGAGAAGTTTGACTTTATTGGATACCTATAATATGACTTGGAGATTATAAAATAGAATATATTTTGTAAAATTACTTTATATAAATATATATAAATTCTATATGTATGTTATAAAATATAACAATATATGATCATAGAGTGTGAATTTTATATCAGTAGTTGGAAAGAATCTTAAAAGATGAATTTTAATGACATTCTTGTAAGAAATACTATATAGCAAACATCTACTTGTTTGCTCTGGTGATAGGAAACTCACTGTCTATCAGGACAGTTCATTTTGTCTTTGAACATTGTGCAAGTTGAAACTGCTTCCCTATAACTTCCTCTAAGACCATGGAAACCAATAATGTTCCATCTTGCCTGGGATAGCCTGAATCTTCTCTTCCTAATGTATACTCACAGTTCTTTAGCTAAACAATCCTTTATCAATATTTTTATTATGGGCATTTCTATAATTTCTGAAGCTCCCTTGAGTAAACTTACTGTGGGTTTATACAGTGAATGGAATGCTTGTAGAGCACTGGATGGATAATTTAGGGCCTGACATTTACAATAAAGAGAAGTTGAAGGATTTCTGGGGTGAAAATAAGACATATATAGCAACAGATTCATGAATGGTTGTACTCATTCCTTAAACATTTAAGACATTTAAGAATTAACATTCCTTAATTATTAAAACTCTGTAAGATCCATGGATAGATCTCAAGAGATTTATGTGCCCACATTTTTTTTTTTTTTTTTTTTGCGGTACGCGGGCCTCTCACTGTTGTGGCCTCTCCCGTTGCGGAGCACAGGCTCCGGACGCGCAGGCTCAGTGGCCATGGCTCACGGGCCCAGCCGCTCCGTGGCATGTGGGATCTTCCCGGACCGGGGCACGAACCCGCGTCCCCTGCGTCGGCAGGCGGACCCTCAACCACTGCGCCACCAGGGAAGCCCCATGCCCACATTTTTAATGTTTCATCATTTTCTTTTCCTTTGTGGAAAGAGGTAACTTTCTCTATATTATCAAAGGAATCTTTGATCCCCAAATGTTTAAGGAACTACTGCCTTGGATATAACAGTAGTGTAGTGGAGAGAAAAGAAAACTGTGTTTAGACCCAAATCAACAAGATTAAAATCCAGTCTGATCTACTTCCTAGCTTTGTCATTTTAAACAAATTACCTGGACTCTCTGAGCCTCAGATTAACCATCTGTGCAATGAAGGTGATACCACTCTGTAGTGAGCAGTGAGGATTCAGTGAAACTGTGAATATGAAAGTGACTTACTTACAGATATAACACATAAAGCACTCATATTCAGATTTTAGTCTATGTATATGAACTGCAGAATGGCTCTTGCTTTTGTGAGTTAGTTGATTTAAAAGGAAATAAATGTAAATTCAGATATTTTCCTGGGATTGAAAAGCAGGATATCAGTCCCATCCTTAAATTCTGGGCCTTGCTTACAGTGTTCTAAGAAGGAGAGAATGAACATATATGGACTGCAATGTAAGTCTGAGGTGAGGTGGGGTAGAAAAGTCAAGATTTGCCAACATGCCCTTATTTAAAGCTGGTCAAATGAAGGCTGGGAACAGGTGAAGAATGTGAATGGAGATGAGAGTAAATAGCATTCGAGCAGAAAAGCAACAACAAATCTACAACCAATAATTAAAGTATTAAAACAAATTCCTTGTATTTAACTAAAATAAAAATCGCTATTCTTCTCAATAATCCTGTGAAGTCAGCTGGCCCAGAGAACTATCTCAAGTTTTCCAGGGAAGAAAGTGAATCTCAGGATGAGATAATATGCCTGCAGATAGATTGTGATAAATTGAGAATAGGTCTGCCGGTTACTCCAGTGTGCTTTCTTCTGCATGATAGCACTTCCTGCTCCAAGAAGACGTGGAGAGGATTGGAAATCTGTGACTATCAGGTAGTCATAAGGCCATCAGAGATTAGAGGCTGGGCTGACTCTGTATCGCAATGATTTTCAACTTTTTTCTCTTTCCACGAAGGGTAGATGATGTTCACGCTCCCATGAGTGCACATGGGCTTAGATTTTCTCTAATTATTGTAACCCACCACTTTTTCCTTTCTCTTCCACTCAGTAAACTATATGAACAGTTTTATTAAAGGGATAACCTTAAATCCTCTCTATTTTATGCATGAATAAGATCATTCACAACATTTGAATTTTAACTGCTATGATTAGTAAATTGTTTGCAACACACCTCACATTCATATCAGTACACTGCTGTGGGTCAGCACTGTCATCAAGAGCCTCTACACTGGAAGATGGACACATTGGACTTGTATACTTACAGATTTTCATGACAGAGCTTGCAAGGATTGCCGTATGTCTGGCCATCATCACCACAGACAGGCTGTAAAATCTTTGGACAAAGGTAACCCATCCTGGGTAATACTCGGTAGTGTTTGCACATCTCAGAGTTCTGAACAAGCAAAACATAAAGTACATTTGCTCAATGGCACTCAAGAGATAATGAGCTTGGGGAAAACCTCTTGATTTCCTCAATCATGTATGAATAAATGGTTAGTAAAGGAACTGTAACATAGGTTATACAAACTCACATATTCGTTTCACACCACTGTTAGGTAGATTTAACCTCCTAGATTTGGCTTCTTTTTACTAGGGAAGTTACGTAGCTAAACCAAGATACAAGGGAAAAGCAAAGCAATAAGAAAACAGAAATCCTACATGATACTGGGCACAGATAAACTGAGGTATGCCCATAGGAAAAAAACTACCATGCAAGAAATAATATCCCTTTTTTTTTTCTTAAATGAAGACACTGGTTATATACAATCTAGAAAGGAGAGACTCAGAGGTAAATGCTGGGTAACCATATGGGTTTTTGAGTCCCAGCTCTGCCACTAATTAGAGGAGTGATTTATCTGACTTCTCTGAGCCTTAGTTTCTCATCTGAAAAACATGAATAATAATAGCTCTTGCCTCATTTGCTTTAGGGAATCAAATCAGATAATGCATTTATATGTATACATAATACAGTGTTTGGCACACACTAAGTGCTCAGTATATGTTAGTTGTCAGTATGTTTCCCAAGGTAAAAAATACATAGATTTTTCATGTAGATGAAGGAACATTATTTCTTCTTGCTAGTCTTTTGGAAGTGTGAGTTTAATAATGATGATGATGATGATAATAATAACAACAACTTTACTAATCTTAAAGTATGACCAAAGGGAAAAAAACACAGAGAAATTTTAAAAATAGGATTATGAAAGACTAAAATTCAGTGGTGTCAATAATTATATTAAACATTAATAGGACCAAGTACTTCAGTTAAAGAACAGACATTATCAGACTGGAGAAACAAAATGACTCAACTTATAATATTTACAAGAAGTATACTTTAACTATATCTTTTTTTAATAATAACTATTTTTAACATCTTTATTGGAGTATAATTGCTTTACAATGGTGTGTTAGTTTCTGCTATATAACAAAGTGAATCAGCTATACTTATATGTATATCTCCATTTCTCCTCCCTCTGCATCTCCCTCCCACCCTCTGTATCCCACCCCTCTAGGTGGACACAGAGCATGGAGCTGATCTCCCTGTGCTATGTGGCTGCTTCCCACTAGCTATCTATTTTACATTTGGTAGTGTATATATGTCCATGCCACTCTCTCACTTCGTCCCAGCTTCCCATTCCCCCTCCCCATGTGCTCAAGTCCATTCTCTACATCTGCGTCTTTATTCCTGTTCTGCCCCTAGGTTCTTCAGAACCTTTTTTTTTTTTTTTTTTAAGATTCTCTATATATGTGTTAGCATACAATATTTGTTTTTCTCTTTCTGACTTACTTCACTCTGTATGACAGTCTCTAGGTCCATCCACCTCACTACAAATAACTCAATTTCATTTCTTTTTATGGCTGAGTAATATTCCATTGTATATATGTGCCACATCTTCTTTATCCATTCATCTGGCAATGGATACTTAAGTTGCTTCCATGTCCTGGCTGTTGTAAATAGTGCTGCAATGAACATTGTGGTACATGACTCTTTTTGAATTATGGTTTTCTCGGGGTATATGCCCAGTAGTGGGATTGCTGGGTCATATGGTAGTGCTATTTTTAGTTTTTTAAGGAACCTCCATACTGTTCTCCATAGTGGCTGTATCAATTTACATTCCCACCAACAGTGCAAGAGGGTTCCCTTTTCTCCACACCCTCTCCAGCATTTATTTTTATTTATTTATTTTTTTCAGCATTTATTATTTGTAGATATTTTGATGATGGCCATTCTGATCAGTGTGAGGTGATACCTCATTGTAGTTTTGATTTGCATTTCTCTAATGATTCTTTAACTATATCTTTATATTTCAACCAGTAGGTTCAAAGTAAAAGGATGGAAAATATATACATGCAAACACTCATCATACAAAAGGTGGTATATCTATATTAATATCCCACAAAGTAGAATTTAGGACAAGAAGTAATAGCAGAGATAAAGAAGAGAATTTCTAATTATAAAATAATAAGTTCAGTAATTAACAATCCCAAACATTTATGTACCTATAGTTTCAAAATATCTGAGGCAAAAACTGACTGACTGAAGGGAGAAATAGGCAAATTTACAAACATAAATGGAAATATTAACATACTTCTTTTTATAATTGATACCCCAGACAAAAAATATCAACGTATAATATTTGAAAAACAAAATTAACCAGCTTGACCTAAATGACATTTATAGACCTCTATATCTGACAGCTGCAGACTATACATTCCTTTCAAGTGGACATGAAATTGTTGCCAAAATAGACCATATTCTGGGTCATTAAGCCAGTGTTGATAAATTTCAAAATTGAAGTCATAAAATGTAAGTTTTAGGATCACAGTGGAATAATTATAGTAATAAATATGATAGCTATAAAATTCCTCAGTATTTAGAAATTAAGCAACACACTTCTAAAGAACTCATGACTCTAAAGTAATCATAATGGAATGTAGAAGTGTTTTGAACTGAATGATAATGAAAATACAAAATATCAAAACTCAGTAGCTAACTCAGTGATCTGAAGGAAGAGTTTTAAGTAAATACATAAAAAGTTTTAAAATCAATAAACCTCCATTTCAAGAAACTAGCAAATAAGCAAATTAAGCTCAGAGGAAATAGAAGAAAACAAATAATAAAGAAAAGAAATTTATGAAATAGAAAACAGAACAAAGCCAAACACTGGTTGTGTGAAAAGATTAATAAATTGATAAACTATTTACAAAATTGACAAAATGCAAGGAATACATATTAGCAATATTAAAAATAAAAAGTACACTATATAAATGTAGATATTAAAAGGATAATGTGGAAATGTTATTAATAACTGTATGCCAATAAATTTGACCACTTAGATGGAATTAACAAATTCCTTGAAAACCACTTTCTGAGAAGAAATAGAAAATGTAATAGTAGTCTGTTGATAATTATTTCAGAGGTATAAAGAAGTATTTTCTAATTTGTTTTGTTAAATAATTCAAACATCTAAAGGGACTGTTTTAGACTCTGGTGAGTTCCTTATCAATAGAGATAATTCAGGGAGAGTTTAGACAAGCCCCTTCTAAGAATCACTGGTAAAGGTAGGACTGAACCAGGTATATCCTTAGTATTTTTCAGGTATCTGCTGCCCCAAGATTGAACTACTAAAATAAAGGATTATAAAGAAGCAACAAAGACAGAATTATGCTTCTCTTTTCTTACATAGCACATCAACTCTGAACAAATTTTCCACCTCCAAAATAGACCTAGGATTCATCCACTTCTCATGACCTCCACCACTACCACCATGGTATAAGCCAGCCTCTGTGGATTACTGCTGTGGCTAACTAGCTGTCTAGCTTTTTCTCTTGTCCTTCTGCAGTGTATTTTCAATTCAGCAGGCAGAGTCATTCTTTCAAAACATAAATCACATCACGTCACTGCTCTTTTCAAAACCTTCATTCAGAATAATAGCTAACGCCTTTAAAATGGTCTACAAAATCCTACATAAGATGGCCTCTTGTTATTTAATGACTGCCTCCTTTATGACTGTCTCTGTGGTCACTCTGTGTCAACTGTACTGGGCTCCTTGCTGTACTGTGATCCCTGCCTCAAGGCTTTGCTGTTCCTCTTCTTGGAATGTTCTCCCCTCACTTACATGTATGGAATTGATCCCTTTAGGAGATGCAAATGTCACCTTCTCAGAGAGCTCTTTCCTGTACAAGCTACTTAAAATTGTATCCCAGCATTTACTATAGCATTTTTCTACTTTATTTCCCCCTTGCTATTACATTTTATTTATTCGCATCATCTATGATCTGTGTTCTTCCAGTATAAACTCCATAAGTGTAGAGAGTTGTATCTGTTCTGTTTATGGCTATTGTTCTCATATGCACAGTAATGCTTGGAAAATAGTAGGTGCTTAATAATTATTTGTAGAATGCATAAATGATAGCTAAATGAATGACAAAATGAATAATGAATGTTCTCTTCCCCAAGAGAAAGCTCAGCTCAAAACCAGGTTATTCAGGAGGAAGCATGATCGGGTTTCTGGTCTGCTGGTGGTATCTTATTTCTTGATCTGGTGTTAATATCACAGATATGATCACTTAGTAATAGCTGTACACTTATGATGTATACACTTTTTCTATATGACTATTATACTTCAGTAAATTTTTTTTTAAATAACACATTTTGGGAGGGATAAATTGGGAGATTGGGATTGACATATACACACTACTATATATAAAATAGATAACTAATAAGAACCTGCTGTATAGCACAGGGAACTCTACTCACTACTCTGTAATGGCCTATATGGGAAAAGAATCTAAAAACAAAGAGTGGATATATGTATATGTATAACTCGTTCACTTTGCCGCATACCTGAAACTAATAACAACATTGTAAGTCAACTATACTCCAATAAAAATCTGAAAAAAAAAACAGATTTTATTATTCACAAGAGCCAAGATACACACACACACACACACACACACACACACACACACACACACAGATAATGGAATATTATTCAGTCATGAGAAAAGGAAATCCTTCCATTAGTGACAACTTGGATGAATCCTGAGGGCACTGTGCTAAGTTAAATAAGTCAGACAAAGAAAGTCAAATACTGTATGACATCACTTATATGTGGAATCTAAAAAAGCTGAATCATAGAAACAGAAAATAGAAGGGTCGTTAACCAGGGGATGGTATTGGAGAAAATGGGAGACATTGGTCAAAGGGTACAAGCTTTTAGTTAAAAGATAAGCTCTGGGGCTCTAATATATGGTATGGTGATTATAGCTAATAATACTGTGTTATATACTCAAAGTTGGTGAGTAGATCTTAAATATTCTCACCACAAAAAAGGAATGGTAATTATGTGAGGTGATGGAGGTGTTAGCTAACACTATAATGGTAATCATTTTACATTCTTTAAGTCTATCAAATCAATGTGTTGTACACAAATTTACATAATGTTTTATGTCAACTATAGCTTAATAAAGCTGGGGGGGAAATAGCAGATTTTGTGAATAGCTCTTCTCCATGCTTAGGGATCCCTAGTATAGTGCCAAATTTACTAGAAATATGTAATTACTATGTATTTCACTAGTGTAACTCATCTATTATTCTACTTGATTTGGGAAAATAATTAGATAAAATTCATGTTTGATACCTTTCTTTCTTCTTTTTTTGGGTCATCAGATTAGGTGCTAAAGTCTCCCTTCTAGGACCCAATTCAAGATTGCACTTTGTGAATGAATATACTTCATGCTCTCATATCTTCTTTACTTCTTTCTACTCCTGACCTTGGCAAAGCTCTAAAAAAGCAATTCCATTAGGCTCAATGTAAATATAATAAGTATAAAATTACATATTTATATTTACATAAGTATATAATCAGTATAAGTAAGTTAAGCATAGCATTCCAGGCTGTTGGGAAAAGGACTTGGTTTGGAGGGGGAGTGGGAGGAAGTTGGGTGAAGAGCCTTTCTGGTCTGCTGAAAGAGTATTTATTCTTGTTTGAAATTGCTAAAATAGATATTTTAAAACTTGAAAAAAAATGATCAATATTAGAAATAGAATAGATATCCAGAAGTTGTACAATAAAGTCTTTTCTCAAAGCCATTCATCTACCAAAATGCATAATTCCCAACATGCTTTTCAAAAATGAACATTACTATTAATGTTTCATTTTGTGTAGTCAGTATAGAACTCATGAAAAGTTGCCTCATTAATGGGAAAACTTTCCTGGGGAAATTTCACTATTTCACTTTTCTAATTGAAGTCCATAGATGGATTAGAAGAGATTGTGCTGTTGTCATATTCTATGTGCTGCTATCGTAAAGCACTGAACCTTATTTTAAAACCCCCAATTGAATACAAGATGGCACTAGAATGCCAAGTCAAGAATTTATCACCTGGAGCTCCAAGCTTTTGATACTTTTTTTTCTTGTGTATAATTTTGGCGTCTATTTGCTTAATTGTTTTAAAACTTCAGAAAAAAAAATCCACTTGATAATAACAATAATTTGACAATTACCACTGTTCCTGCAAATGTGTGGTAATTGCATCAGAGTTGCTCTTAGGGCATTGAATTCCATGCTGTTTCTTTGAAGTTCTGGCCATGTCTTTCTTGTTTATCATTATATCCACAACGACTGGGACAGAGTAGGCATTCCATAAGTATTTGTTGAATGAATCAATCTTGCAACCAATCATCCAAATTTAAGTATAAGCACATCTAACATATATTACCTCTTTTCCATTGTTCTTTTCAACTGTGTTTCTCATGTAGTCCTGCTCTTTCGTTTTTCTTTTGGCTGCTTCCCTTCCCCTTGAAGAAAAACATGAGAAGAAACGCTTCAACTAAAGTGAACAAACACCTCAGGTGTGCTTTAAAAATAATTGTCATTTTCTCAAGCTGATGAGAAATGATTATTTCCTTTAAGACTCACAACTAAAGGCCCATTTTTGAAAAATAACTCACAGTTTTTCCTTACACATAGCACACATGTTGCCATGTGTCCTGCCACCTGGACCCTGGACAGGGTCACTTTCTTGGGTGCAAGTAAGTTGTCCATTTTCCATTTGACTTGTAAACTGATCACATACATCCTGAAAAGAAGGAAGGGTTACATTGGAAATGGCTATTTTCACGTAGTATTTGACTGAGTTTGAAAATTGGAAGATTTTGACTCAGGAGTTGGGCAGCCACTTAACCTTGCTGTGGGAGGCTCTATAACGGACCACAAAGGTGTCCAAGTTATAATTCCTGGAACCTGAAAATATGTAGCCTCACATGGCAAGCAGGAACTAAAGTTGAAGATGGAATTCAGGTTGCTAACCAGGTGACCTTAGAATGGAGAGATTATCCTGGATTATCCGGGTGGGCCCAGGGTAATCACAGAGATTCCTATGAGTGAAATAGGAAGGCAGGAAAATCAGTGTCAGAATGATGCAGCTTAAAAAAAAAATCAACTGAACTCTGCTGATTTTAAAGATGGCAACAAGCCAAGGAATGCAGGCACTTCTAGAAATTTTAAAAAAAGGCAAAGAAATAGATCTTCCCCAGAACCTCCAAAAAGGAAAGCAGCCCTACTGACACCTCGGCTGTAACACAGTGAGACCCATTTAGGACTTCTGAACTCCAGAAATGTATGATGATGAATTTGGGTTGCTTTACCACTGTTGGTAGTAATTTGTTACAGCAGCCGAACCTCATTTTCCCCATCTATAAAATGAGGTTGAAAAGAAACTTAGTTGACCAGGCTATTGAGATACTTAAACTACTATTTATAAAACTGTTTTATAAAGTGTTAGACCGAAAGATTTCCATCTGGTGTTAAATTTCTACACTGAAAAAGTTATCAGGGATAGATCTTCCCATTAATGATGACTTCTGATGTTCTAAGGGCATATCCTGACTGGTAACATTGACAACCTCTTTCCACATTTTTGATAGTTAAGTAATGACTTACAGAAAGACCATTCTTGCCAAAACCTAGTTAATGATTCACCTTTCCTAATGCTGATTCATTCCCATTTGATCTGTTCCGAGAATTCTTTTTTTTTTCCTCTGCTTCTCTTTGCCTGGAAAAGAAGAGTCAGTAGTCATCTTGCAGACACATACTCAGATTTGGAAGGGGCCTTAAGAGTTTATGTATACTAAACCACCTCCTTCACAGAGAACCTCTCTGCACCTCTCACAGATGGACAGTAACTGGTTATTAAGAAGCTCGCTCATTACAGGGTAGATATTCTAGGCAGATCAAGTCAAGTTAATCTCAGAGTCTCCTTTATTTGTATCCAAATTCATCTCCCTATAGCTTTCATCCTTTAGTTTTACTTCACATTCTCAGGAAAACACAGAACAAGCCTGCTGAATCCATTACCTCTTCCTGATATTAATCCTTTAGATATCTAAAGGCAAGTTTCAGGTCTCCAAGTCTGCCTTCCTCAGTTCTTTCACCTTTTTATCATAAGCTGTGGTTTTAATTCTTTACCAATTCACCATTCTTATTCCTCAATTTGTAGGTCAATCTATTATAGTACCATTTCAATTCATTATAATATCATTGGAGCCCAAGATAGAAAGAAGACAAGTGATATAGGAAGTACCTTAGGATCATGGTTTTTTGGGTTTTTTTTTTTAACCTTTCACTTTTCTGATAAAATATTTATGCCAGTGGTTCCTAAGTTTTCATGTACATTAAGAATCAGCTATGAGATTTTTAAAATCAGATTCACCGTCAATCCCAACAATTTTACTGACAAGCTCTACATTGGGATTCAGTAACCTGATTTTTAACAAGCAAGCCAGGTGATTCTGATGCAGTTGACCCAAGATCCAAATACTGCAGAACTCTAGTACACGTATTTCTCCTTCAAAGTTTCATTTGGTAGTGTATATATGTCCATGCCACTCTCTCACTTTGTCACAGCTTACCCTTCCCCCTCCCCGTATCCTCAAGTCCATTCTCTAGTAGGTCTGTGTACCAAACGTAAAATAGATAGCTAGTGGGAAGCAGCCGCATAGCACAGGGAGATCAGCTCGGTGCTTTGTGACCACCTAGAGGGGTGGGATAGGGAGGGTGGGAAGGAGGGAGATGCAAGAGGGAAGAGATATGGGAACATAGGTATATGTATAACTGATTCACTTTGTTATACAGCAGAAACTAACACACCATTGTAAAGCAATTATACTCCAATAAAGATGTAAAAAAAAAGTTTCATTTGGCTTTATGCTTAAAAGAAACGTGTATGAATGTATATAACATGAATATGTGTGTGTGTGTGTGTGTGTGTGTGTATTTTACAGAGCTCCCTTTTCATATATAAGAAATAGGGAAGTGGTAGTAAATGTATCCTGAGGATTCAAACAAATATAATAAAGTCATGACATCTTAATCAAATACTAGGAAAAAGAGACCACCTGTAATGATTCAGTCTGGTGGAATTCAATCTACAATCACAGCTCTGCTCAAAAATCTCCAGTGGCTTCTGATCACACATAAAATAAAATCCAATGTCCTTCTCTTGGCCTAAAAAAGCCTTACATGATCTTTCCAAATTAATTTCTGCAATTTTCCACGCAGTAATCTTGAGACACAATGACCTCCTCTCTCTTTCCTGAGCTTGCGAATTTCATATATATCTACAGAAACTTGCATTGGCTTCTGCTCTGCCTGAAACTTTCTTCCTTCAGATGGCCAGCTGGCTCATTTCACTCCCTTTTTCAGGTCTCCCTTACTGTCAGGCTTTCCCCAAACACCATAAAGTAGCACCTCCAATCCCTTTCTGTTGCCTTACTCTGCTTTACTTATCTTATCAACACCTGGTCTTGTTATGTAGCTTTTTACTTCTTTGTTTATAATCTGTCTTTCCTATATTATAGTTTCATATGGCAGGAATTTTGTCTTGTTCACTTGAAGAGCACCTGTCCGTGAAGAGTGCCTATTATATACTAGGCCGTCAAAAACCATTTATTGTCAGATGAATGGGTTCCAAAGATTGTAAAATTATTTGATTTATGTTGTTAAATACTTTGTTATGTTGTTAAATATTTTGTTACCTGGAGTACCAGGTAAGTATCTTTTTGTTTTGTTTTGTTTGTTTTGTTTTGTTTTTGTGGTATGCGGGCCTCTCACTGTTGTGGCCTCTCCCGTTGCGGAGCACAGGTTCCGGACGCGCAGGCTCAGAGGCCGTGGCTCACGGGCCCAGCCGCTCTGCGGCATGTGGGATCTTCCCGGACCGGGGCATGAACCCGTGTCCCCTGCATCAGCAGGCGGACACTCAACCACTGCGCCGCCAGGGAAGCCCCAGTTAAGTATCTTATAACATAGATGACATGGATTGTATCAGCAAAGTTTTATCTTAATAATTGTTTGCATCTGAGATTCATCATTTGTTCCTTCACAAAATTACCCACTATTAATATGTGATGCAGGAAGAAATAGTCATATGTGAAGAGCTATCTCAATTATGTACATCATACCTACGAAGTATGAGGTGTGCAAAGGGGCAACATAGGGTAGCATAAGAGATCATAATAGTCATTGTTTTATTGCTATTAATGGTGACACCTGTTATTTACTGAACACTAATGACAGTGCTAATAGTGACCATTCACATTTTTTGTGCACCTCCTTTGTGCTAGGCACTGTGCTAAGAGTTTTACATAGTTTTTCTCATTTAACTTTCAAAAGAAACATCATGTGGCTACTATGAGTATGGCTGCCCCACCCCCACTATAAATATGAGCAGATTAAAGCCTAGGGACGTGAAATAACCTGTCCAAGAACATGGAGCTGAAATAACCATATGATGCTAATACCCTAGCACTGCCCCATTCTGCCACCCTGCTTCTATTAAAGAATTTTATGACATGGAATAAATACTAGGCTGGTATTCAGAAGAACTGGATTCTAGTTTCAGCTCTGAAATCACTCCCCCATGAGACCTTGTACTTAAAAAAAAAAAATTCAGTTTTTCTCATCTGTAAAATGCAGCATTTGGAATAACTAGATTTTATCACATGGCCTGTAGTACCACAATCACAAGATTGTGATTTTTTTTCAAGGAGAAAAAAAATGTGTGTGGAGAAGCATTAAGTGCTCATTAAATGCATATCAATTAAATACCATAATTAATAACACTGTGATACATGCATCAAATTTTAGAACTATAAGTACCCATCAAGGTTACCTAGAAAACTACCTCAGTATACAGATGGGGCCAATAGTGGTTATGTTACTTGCTGCAATAACACAGATCAAGAGTGGCTGAGTTGGATCATTAACCACTCCAATCAGTACCATTCACCAAAAGAAAATAGGTAGAAGGAACAAACCCTGGATTGTGCAATAAATGTGTCCCATACATATGACATGAAGCCACCCTCTTAAACTATGTTGGTTAACTATTCCAATGACCATTGCAAACCATCCTTAGGATTTAGCCATGATGTGTTCTAAAGAGCAATTATCTACCATGATGACACAGTTCACAGAATTATGATAGAAAATAGAGTAGGAATCAGCCACTGATTAGCTGCCCTTACTAGGGCTCATTGTTCCTTAGGGGATGCAAGAGAAAGAGATAATATTTGAGAATTAACAAAAAGGGTAGTGTTCACGAAAGGAGCTATAGGCAAATGAGAAATAACCATTAATTCAGGAGGAACAGGTGACTATCTTTTAAACGTGCAGGTTGAGAGAATTACTTACAGTTTCTCTTTACACATGGCACACTTATTGTTGTATGATTTGCCATTTTCACTGCGTACAGGATCAATCTCCCGAGTACAGCTAAGTACTCCATTTTTCATTTGTTTCCGATACTCAGCACATTGGTCCTGAAAGGGAAGAAGAGAGCAGGCCTCTTGGATGACTTGGTCTGTTGTATTGTTATTAAGTTTGTTAAATAATTTGAGTAAGAAGTTCTTGTCTATGTTCTCTTATAGGGCATGTAACATCTAGGATTGCTGTCTACAGAAGAGGAGGGGCTGGAATCATCCATTTTCTAAGACATCTGTTGTCATGGGTAATGTTGCTTTTAAGGTTCTACAAAGGGAAATTATAAAGCTGGTTGGGATTTAATCGCACAAATCAAGGGTAAGCAAACTATAGCCTACAGGACTAATCTGTCCTGCTGTCTGTTCTTACATATGAAGTTTTACATATAAAACTTGAAACGCACCCTCACTCATTCATTTAAATATTATTTATGGCTGCTTTCCCACAACAGTGGCTATTCAACAGAGTTGAATAGTTGCGACAGAGACCGTGTGACCCGTAATGCCTAAAATATCTCCTATCTGGCCTTTTACAGAAAAAAAAAATTTTGCTGACCTCTAATGTAGATAGAAGGGAGAAAGAAGTGCTGGGAGAAAGCACAGAATCATGCAAAATGCCAAGGAAGACAGGCTTAAGCAAATTATGAAGAGAGAAAAAGGGTCTTAACAAGTCTGTCATTTGAGAGTGAGAACTCAGGTTCCTACAGGAGAAAATATGGAAAAACAGAAAAGCCAAAATTTATCAAAGGCAGATATTGGGCCTGTGTCAGATCTGGAGGCAAAGAGATGGTCTTGATATCCCCAGGTCATAAGAATAGAAAGAAGGTGGCTGTGATCTCAGGCAGTTGTTCACATGCCCAAGGAGTGAGCTTACATGCAACACTGCCATGCTGACACTTAAAAAAAAAGTCTCAGGAAATGTGCTAAACACTTGCCTAAATTATTTTATTGTATCCCTATAAGAGTAGTGCTAAGGAAGAGAAACTAGAGTTGAGTGAGATGAAGTGATTTATTCAGTGCTTTGCAAGTCCAAGTGGCATGGGTAGGATGATACCTCAAACTATCTGACTCGAAAACCTGTGCTCTTTCACCATATTACCCTGCCTAGGAACAACAGAAAATATACTTCCAAAAAGTGGCTCCATTCAGGGAAAAAGAGAATAATGAAAGGAAATGAAGAGCAGGTGATGCTGATGTGGAACATCTCCACATTTATACCACTTACTCTCCTAGGATCATTTATTGGCCTGAAAGCTAGATGATATAAAGAGGAGTCAAGAGACTGGGGTCTGGTATTCATGTTAATTATTTCCAAGTTTAAAGAAGTCAAAGCGAGCCCTAGAGAAACTAAAAATTGCTCAGATATTACTCTGCAGTCTTAAGGGGAAAATCCCCTGTCCTTCCAAGGATGCTTTCCAACTCAGCACTACATACATTCATAGCCTTTGACCATAGGGTCTGCCGGGGTCCCAGTGCCATTGAGTTGAGCCCACGCTGGTTATGGAAATTAGAGGCTGCTCTCACCTGAGCTTTCCCTCTTCTGCCACGTTTGCAACCATTCCGTGCAGCTTTTCTCTGATCTTCCCTTTCTTTTCTCTTTCTTTCTTCATATTCTTTCTGGCTGGAAATTGGAAAGTGGGAGGTAGGGAATAATAGATTACAGAGAGTGGAATGCATTTCTGTGAGTTTCTCATCATATGACCAGATTAGATTTGTATGGAATTCACCAGCATTTATTGAACACCTATTACATTGCAGGCCCTCTTTGAAAATATCAATAGAAAGATGAATTATGTCGCATCCTTTTGCCTGGAAGAGCTCTCATTGCAGTAGAAGAAAACCAGCGTTTACATAACCTCAAGCAAGACTAGGTGAACAATTAATTAGCATTTTGTAAATGCTCATGTGAACCTCCAGCTGGATTTCTCTCAAATACCTCATGTTCAAAAGGTCCCAAAATAATTATCTTCTCTGCCAAATGTGTTCTTCCTCCGGGATTCTCTTTCACAAAGAACAAAACATTGGAGCCATCCCTAACCACTCCCTCTCCTTCAGCTCGCATAGCTGTTGCCACAGGATGTTGGTTTCACTTTCACAGTGTCTCCTATGTTGACCCACTCACCTTCTATTCTAGCTCCCTTGCTCTAGTTACCTCTCACTGGATTACTGTAATCCCCTACTACCGCCAGCGGTATTCTGAATTTTAGTCCCTTCCTCTTTTCTTCTTTTTACTGCTGACACATGAATCTTCCGAAAGGAACCATATTTACGCCACTTACTCTCCTAGCTGAAAAATTTTAGCAGCTTGCCACTGTATATAGAATTGACTTCAAAATCCATGATCTGGCATTCACAGTTGGTGAAGTGGGTAAGCTCTAACTAAACTAAAATGACTTGCTCTCTTTATGTACATACAGTACAGTTTCTTTAATTTTAGATTTTACCTACGCTGTTCCTTCTTCCTCTCATTCCTTCCCATACTGTTCACATATGATCCAAATTACCAGATCTAATTCTATTCTTCCATAAAACTTTCTATTAACGCTCCCTTTCCTAAACTACCATAACACACTGTATATATCATTTTTCACTTAGCAATTCCTCCTTTGTGTTATATTAATTTATGCCCATGTCTAAACCTTACTGAACTATATGATTTTTGGTAATACTGTTTCATTCAACTTTGTATAACCAACCGTTATATACATTATACATTGTACATGTTCAGCAAATGACTGTTAATGACAAATATTTTAGGTGTACTTCCAAACTTTGTGTAAAGCTATCTTTAGTTTCCTAGAAGTGTGATTTTTTTTTTCCAAAAATGCAGGTAGAGGCGTTAAATTGATAGTAAAATCTGTGTATGTTCTTCCCGATGGGGATTACAAAATAATCCAGAAAAGGGATCCACCTGACAGCAAAGGGCTTAAGATTTTATCAAGAAAGATGGTGTGATCATTGTAAGGTGCTACCCCAGAACTAATGGAGAATGTAGTGTAATAACTTAGTCATCTATTGCCTATTTCTAGAATTGTGAATCTTAGCCTCTGTAAAGAGAGATTCACCCCAAAATGCTTTAGAGATCATCATTTGTCATTTTTACACGTAAGCAAAGGACAAACACAATCTATATTATCTTCCCAGCTCTTTGCCTCCCGGCTCTGCCACCCACAGCATGGGCTTCATCTGTGCACTCACAGGACTTCTTTGCACATGGCGCACTTGTTGCCATGGGTCTTGCCATCTGGGCCACGCACAGGATCATTTTCTCGAGTGCAGAAAAGACTTCCATTTTTCAGAAGGCTCCGAAATTCACTGCATGTATCCTAAAAGGAGGAGAAAAGGCAAGAGCTTGGGTATTTTCTTGGAAATTACTTTGTTGGGTCCCTACTAAGTGCTTCCTGGAAAAAAAAAAAAAAGAAAATGACCTATGAATGTTTCTTTCTGGCAACTGTTTTGTTCAAATCCTAGTAAGCACACAGGACTTAAAAAGAGGTTTCTGTTTCTTTTTCCTTGAGATATAGCCTCCAAATCCAGACTGAACCTGCAGTCACACACAAGCAAGAACCTCTTAATAAACTGGGTTCTCTGCAGACTGGTCACAGTCCTTAGTCAAGATTTTATTGTCCCTCTCTATTATATTATAATGCAATAAAAACACTGCACATGGCATAGAATTTTAAAGAATTAAGGTTTAGGTAGAACTCTGAAGTTCACCTGGTGCAACCATCTGTACTACGTCTCAATCCCCTTTATGTCATACCTGCCAAAAAGTGGTCTAATTTGCACTGGAATACCTATAGTGATGAGTTCATTACCCTCCAGATAGTTCATTCCAAAATTTCTTAGATCATTCCCACAGATTAGCCATAGTGCTACTTTGGGAGGATCTTGGAAAATATGTCTAATCAATCCTATAGGATCCTTATTCTTAGAGTTTTATTTTTCTAAGATGTCACTGCATGGGATGAATACGTTCTTTCAAACCAGTAAGCAAAGTCAACATATTTTACTTCCCTCAGAAAAATTGAGTATTTTTTCCTTCCTGCACGCAGAAAGTCCTTCATATATTTGGGGAAAGCTTTCTTGTCCTTCTCCATAGCTCCCTATGTGCTTTTCCAAGAGCAAAGCATCCCCAGATACTTCAGTCTTTCTGTTCCAATCTGTTTCAGTCATTTGCACCATTTTGCATTCTTAATTCTTCCCCTTTCTTAAAGAATTTAACATAATATTCCAGGTATGTCCAGACAAGCCCAATATGTTGACAGCTATATAATATCATTAGTTAGAATTCCATTCTGTCACCAAGAGACCTTGGATGAGGGGGTCTTGCCTCTCTGTGCCTCAGTTACCTCTTCTATAAAATGGAAATAATGATAGTATCTGTTCCACACAGTTAAAATAATAATGGCCAATATCTATTAAGTATTCAATATATGTGCTGAATTGTTATGAGAATAATGTGAAATAATGTATATCTACTATATCTACAATGACTGACATCTAGGAAGTACTCAGTAAATTTTAGCTTCAGAGTTATGAGGAATTGAGATAGAATAAGCAAATCACTTAAGATCATATAATTAATTACTGGTGGCAAGTAAGATTGAACTTGTGTTTTTTTCTGTATCTTTTAGTTCAAGTCAAAACTCAGTGAGGACAAGAGTGAGTTTTTTTCCCAGCTTTCCTTCAAGGTTCACTGCCTGATTCCCTAACTGGTCATATTTAGCAAAAGAAATATGATATGAGAGGATAGTTTATGGGTAGTAGCTAATGTGAAATCAGAAATCGTCTGATACTGAAGAATATTTTCTTATTGATGTTGCAAAGGGAAGCATATGAGCTACTCATATTATTTTTAAATTCAGGCTCACAATTGTGGGAAAAATAACCGTAAACAAACCAATCATACAGAATTCCAAGTGATACTTCATTGTAGATTATTTTTAATATCAGTAGTTTTTGATGGGGGCAAGGAAATACCCACAAACCTGGAAAAATCTACCTGGAGTCATTCATTTTGAAACCAAGAAAGTATTACTGGGGAAAGTTGCTCTTCTATTTTTCTGCCAACTGCTGACACCAGAGATAATTAAAGTTAAAGCAAGGAACACACCTGGTTTGACCAAATGTGCTCATCCAAAGCTACATAGTGTGTTAGGAATAATGCTAGATTTGGTGTCAGGAAGTCTAAGTTTGAATTGTTTCTGTTTTGCAGCTGTGAGAACTTTGAAAAAGTATGAAGATTCTGATACCAATAGTCTCACTACCTTTGTAAGCAAGTTCCTCCTTCTGGATTTTAAATCTTCATTTAAAAATAGGGCATGGAGTAAATCAGAGGTTTGCAAACTATGGCCCATGAGCAAAATCTGGCCTACCACCTTTTCTGTGTAAGTAAAGTTTCATTGGAACACAGCCATGCCCATTTATCTGCATATCATCCATGGCTGTTTTAGAGCTACAATAGCAGAGTTGAGTAGTTGTGACAGAGACTGAATGGTCACAACCTAAAATATCTACTGTCCGGCCCTTTAAGAAAATTTTATCAACCCCTGGACTAACTAAACCTTGAGTTCTCTCACATAGGCCTTCAGTGATTCCATGAGTTATTTTTAAAGAGAAACTGCAAAACCGCACTGTGGTATGAAGCTTCCAAGATAACTACCTTTTCAGCTCCTCTCTTAGGTCTTTTGGATTCAGCTTCTTTTTCTTTTGCTTCTTGCTGGCTGTAAGAGAAAGGCAGGGGGAACAATCAATTCTAGTACCCAATACATATTATCCTAAAGGGGAATCTCTCTTGATAGATATATTTCATTACTTCTACACCTATACCAACTTAGCTTGGGAGTAGAAAGGTAAATGTACACCTCTCCATATTGTTCTTCTTGTTTTTAGTATTGCTTAAAGAGTAAGACACATATGCCATGGCCAGCCAGTAAATAAATTTTCACTACTCTGTTTATTTTGGAAAACAAAGATATCGGCCTTCTCCTCAGAAAGCAACTAGGATACTTAAAAAATGACTAAATATTAGCAAATTTTTAATTTGCTAGCACCCAGTGATTACATCTTTGGATTATTCATGACAGTATGTATGCAGAGAACAAAAATTCCAATCGTCATATGCCATTAACTCTGGAGGAGTTTCCTCTTAGCACATAGTCCTCCCTTAATGGCAATTCAAGTACCTTTCAGAACACTGAGAACACTACAAAGAAATGCACCAAGTATATGGCTTTGTAAGAGTAAATCCCCAAACTCAGTGCAAAGATAGCCATCTGCCTCCTAGAAAAAACCTTCAATATCATCTCTCTTGCCCACCACAGGCCTGTCTTCTCCGACACAGCAGGAGCAGTGACTGCAGCTCTACTCACAAGAAGGCCACACACATGAAGCAGGTGTTGCCATGGATTTTCCCATCTGGGCCCTCGATGGGGTCATTCTCTGTGGTGCAGGGAAGACTTCCGTTCCTCGCATAGTTATGGTATTCACGGCACAGCTGCTGCCAAGTGAGGGAGGGTTTAAGAATCAGGTAACTAGGGCTTCCCTGGTGGGGCAGTGGTTGGGAGTACACCTGCCGATGCAGGGGACACGGGTTCGTGCCCCAGTCCGGGAAGATCCCACATGCTGCGCAGTGGCTGGGCCCGTGAGCCATGGCCGCTGAGTCTGCATGTCCGGAGCCTGTGCTCCGCAACGGGAGAGGCCACAGCAGTGAGAGGCCCGTGTACCACAAAAAAAAAAAAAAATAGAATCAGGTAACTAAATATTGAAAGCTTCCTCCACATCACCCCTTTGAAAACTATGATATAATGTCCCAAACATAATGGATGCATCAAGAAGACGATGCAGAAGGTTAGTATCAGCCAAGACGCTGTTCAGAGGCCTAGGTCACACATTGTTTGGAATATGAGATTGCTGTCACTTATCTAATTATAAAACCTTCAGTTTACCCGAATATTATTCTGGGCTAGGCACTGTGAGACATACAAAAGAGAATGATTTATTGTCCCTTTCGTAAAGCAATTTGTGGTTGGCAGAATAATAGCTCCTGCCCCCAAATTTGTCCAAGTCCAGATATCCAGGACCTGTGAATATATTGCAGGGCAGAGGGGACTTTGCAGATGTGTTTAAGTTAAGGACCTAGAGATAGGGATATTATCCTGGATTATCCTAGTATGCCCAATGAAATTAAAAGGGTCAGTCCTTAAAACTGGAAGAGTAAGACGGGAGAGAGTGAGAGGGAGATATGACTACAGAAGAACAATTAGAGATGCAATGTTGGTGGCCTTGAAGACGATGGAAACAGTCCAGGAGCCAAGGAACATGAACGGCCTCTAGAAGCTAGAAAAAGCAGAGACATTCATTGCAGAGTTCCTGGAAAATGAAGAAAATATGTTCTCAGAGTGGTTTCCTATCCTCCCTACACTTTTCTCTATTATGAAGAATAAGTAATGCAGAGTAAGAAGTAAAAAGAAAAGTGATTACATGTAGCAGTAAGTCAGTAAGCATTTAAAAGTCTTCTATCGGGGCTTCCCTCGTGGTGCAGTGGTTAAGAATCCACCTGCCGATGCAGGGGACACAGGTTCGAGCCCTGGACTGGGAAGATGCCACATACCACGGAGCAACTAAGCCCGTGCGCCACAACTACTGAGCCTGCCTGCCACGACTACTGAAGCCTGCACACCTAGAGCTCGTGCTCTGCAACAAGAGAAGCCACTGTAGTGAGAAGGCTGCGAACCACAATGAAGAGTAGCCCTCCACTCGCTGCAACTAGAGAAAGCCCGTGTGCAGCAACGAAGACCCAATGCAGCCCAAAATAAATAAATTAATTAAATTAAAAAAATAAAAGGCTTCTATCATAGACTCAGAATTGTGATGTCACTATAGTGGATCTGTAAATATTTACCATCAGCATTCTTTTGAGGGTGCTTAAATATTGGTGCAGAAGAAGGCTGATAAAATTGGTGGAGAGCAATATAAAATATATATGTTTATGATGTGTTGCACATCACAGTCTATAAAAGCTAGGAAAGATCAAGGTGAGGAGATTCAACAGGCCTGGAAGGGGAAGCTTCCTGGAAAAACTGAGAGTATACATACAGGATAAACCCTAGGAAAAACACACCAAGGCACATATTAATCAAACTAACAAAAACTAAATTCAAAGAAAAAATATTAAAAACAGCAAGGGAAAACCAAAATATAACATACAAAGGAATCCCCAGAAGGTTATCAGCTGATTTTTCAGCATAAACTCTGCAAGCCAGAAGGGAGTGGCCGGATATACTTAAAGTGATGAAAGAGAAAAACCTACAACGAAGATTACTCTACCCAGCAAGGATCTCATTCAGATTTGATGGAGAAATCAAAAGCTTTTCAGACAAGCAAAAGCTAAGAGAATTCAGCACCACCAAACCAGCTTTACAACAAATGCTACAGAAACTTCTCTAGGTGGGAAACACAAGAGAAGAAAAAGACCCACAAAAACAAACCCAAAACAATTAAGAATATGGTAATAGGAACATACATATTAATAATAACCTTGAATGTAAATGGATTAAATGCCCCAACCAAAAGACACAGACTAGCTGAATGGTTACAAAAACAAAACCCATACATATGCTGTCTACAAGACACCACTTCAGACCTAGGGACACATACGGACTGAAAGTGAAGGGATGGAAAAAGATATTCCATGCAAATGGAAATCAAAAGAAAGCTGGAGTAGCAATACTTGTACCAGATAAAATAGACTTTAAAATGAAGACTGTTCCAAGAGATAAGGAGGGACACTACATAACGATCAAAGGATCAATCCAAGAAGAAGATATAACAGTTACAAATGTTTATGCACCCAATTAGGAGCACCTCAATACATAAGGCAAATGCTAACAACCATGAAAAGAGAAATCGACAGTGACACGATAATAGTAGGGGACTTTAACACCCCACTTACACCAATGGACAGATCATCCAAACAGAAAATAAATAAGGAAGCACAAACTTTAAATGACACAATAGGCCAGATAGATTTAATTGATATTTATAGAACATTCCACCCGAAAGTGGCAGAGTACACTTTCTTTTCAAGTGCACATACAACATTCTCCAGGATAGATCACATCTTAGGTCACAAATCAAGCCTCAGAAAATTTAAGAAAACTGAAATCGTATCAAGCATCTTTTCTGACTATAACGCTATGAGACTGGAAGTCAATTAAAGGAAAAAAACTGTAAAAACCACAAATACGTGGAGGCTAAACAGTGTGCTACTAAATAACCAAGAGATCACTAAAGAAATCAAAGAAGAAATTAAAAAATACATAGAAACAAATGACAAGGAAAACACGACAATGCAAAACCTATGGGATGCAGGAAAAGCAGTTCTAAGAGGGAAGTTTATAGCATTCAATCTCACCTCAAGAAACAAGAAAAATCTTAAGTAAACAATCTAAACCTACACTTAAAACAACTAGAGAGGGCTTCCCTGGTGGTGCAGTGGTTGAGGGTCTGCCTGCTGATGCAGGGGACACGGGTTCGTGCCCCGGTCCAGGAAGATCCCGCATGCTGCGGAGTGGCTGGGCCCGTAAGCCATGGCCGCTGAGCCTGCGCGTCTGGAGCCTGTGCTCTGCAACGGGAGAGGCCACAACAGTGAGAGGCCCGCGTACCGTGCGGAAAAAAAAAAAAAACAACTAGAGAAAGAAGAACAAAGACAACCCAAAGTCAGTAGAAGAAAAGAAATCATAAAGATCAGAGCAGAAATAAATGAAATAGAAATGAAGAAAACAATAGGAAAGATCAATAAAACTAAAAGCTGGTTCTTTGAGAAGATAACAAAATTGATAAACCCTTAGCTAGACTCATCGAGAAAAAAAGGGAGAGGATGCAAATCAGTAAAATTAGAAAGGAAAAAGGAGAAATCACAAATGACACTGCAGAAATACAAAGGATTATAAGAGACTACTACAAACAACTATATGACAATAAAATGGACAACCACGAAGAAATGGACAAATTCTTGGAAAGGTACAATTTTCCAAGACTGAACCAGGAAGAATTAGAAAATATGAGCAGACCTATCAATATAAACAGTAATGAAATTGAAATCGTAATTAAAAATCTTCCAACAAACAAAAGTCCAGGACCTGATGGCTTCACAGGTGTATTCTATCAAACATTTAGAGAAGAGCTAACACCCATCCTTCTCAAACTCTTCCAAAAAATTGCAGGGGGAGAAACACTCCCAAATTCATTCTACGAAGCCACCATCACCCTGATACCAAAACCAGAAAAAGATATCACAAAAAAAGAAAACTATAGACCAATATCACTGAGGAACATAGATGCAAAAGTCCTCAACAAAATACTAGCAAACAGAATCCAACAGCACATTAAAAGTATCATACACCATGATCCAGTGGGATTTATCCCAGGGATGCACGGATTCTTCAGTATACGCAAGTCAATCAGTGTGGTACAGCACATTAACAAATTAAGGAATAAAAACCATATGATCATCTCAATAGGTGCAGAAAAAGCTTTTGACAGAGTTCAACACCAATTTATGATAAAAACTCTCCAGAAAATGGGCATAGAGGGAACCTATCTCAACATAATAAAGGCCATATATGACAAAGCCACAGCAAGCATCATACTCAATGGTGAAAAACTGAAAACATTTCCATTAAGATCAGCAACAAGACAAGGATGTCCACTCTCGCCACTCTTATTCAACATAGTTTTGGAAGTCCTAGCCATGGCAATCAGAGGGAAAAAAAGAACTAAAAGGAATACAAATAAAACTGATACAAGGAATACAAATAAAACTGTCACTGTTTGCAGATGACATGATACTATACATAGAGAATCCTAAAAACGCCACCAGAAAACTATTAGAACTAAGCAATGAATTTGGTAAGGTTGCAGGATACAAAAATTAATGCACAAAAATCTCTTGCATTTCTATACACCAACAATGAAAAACAGAAAGAGAAATTAAGGAAACACTCCCATTTACCATTGCAACAAAAGGAATAAACTTATCTAGTAATAACCCTGACTAAGGAGGCAAAAGACTTGTACTCAGAAAACTATAAAACACTAATGAAAAATATCAAAGATGACAAAAACAGATGGAGAAATATACCATGTTCTTGGATTGGAAGAATCAATATTGTGAAAATGACTATACTACCCAGAGCAATCTACAGATTCAGTGCAATCCCTATCAAACTACCAGTGGCACTCTTCACAGAATTAGAACAAAAAATTTTACAATTTGTATGGAAACACAAAAGAACCCAAATAGCCAAAGCAATCTTAAGAAACGCAGAGTTGGAGGAATCGGGCTCCCTGACTTCAAACTATACCACAAAGCTACAGTAATAAAGACAGTATGGTACTGGCACAAAAACAGAAATATAGATCAGTGGTAGAGGATAAAATGCCCAGAGATAAACCCACACACATATGGGCACCTAATTTACAACAATGGAGGCAAGAACATACAATGGAGGAAAGACTGCCTCTTCAATAAGTGGTGCTGGGAAAACTGGACAGCTACATGTAAAAGAATGAAATTAGAACACTACCTAACTCTACCCAAAAATAAACTCCAAATGGATTAAAGACTTAAATGTAAGACCAGACACTATAAAACTGTTAGAGGAAAACAGAAAAAACACTCTATAACATAAACCATAGCAAGATCTTTTTTGACCAACCTCCTAGAGTGTTGGAAGTAAAAACAAAAATAAACAAATGGGACTTAATTAAACTTAAAAGCATTTGCACAGCAAAGGAAACTATAAACAAGACAAAAAGACAACCCTCAGAATGGGAGAAAGTATTCGCAAATGAAACAACAGACAAAGGGTTAATCTCCAAAATATACAAAGAGCTCATGGAGCTCAATATCAAAAAAACAAACAATCCAGTTAAAAACTGGGTGGAAGACATAGACATTTCACCAAGGAAGACATGCAGATGGCCAAGAGGCACCTGAAAAGATGCTCAACATCAGTAATTATTAGAGAAATGCAAATCAAAACTACAATGAGGTATCACCTCAGGCCAGTCAGAATGGCCATTATCAAAAAATCTAGAAACAATAAATGCTGGAAAAGGTGTGGTGAAAAGGGAACACTTGTGCACTGCTGGTGGGAATGTAAATTAATACAACCACTATGGAGAACAGTATGGAGTTTCTTTAAAAAACTAAAAATAGAACTATCATACGACCCAGCAATCCCACTATTGGGCATATACCCTGAGAAAACCACAATTCAAAAAGAGACATTTACCACAATGCTCATTGCAGCACTATTTACAATAACCAGGACATGGAAGCAACTTAAGTGTCCATTGACAGATGAATGGATAAAGAAGATGTGGCACATATATACAATGGAATATTACTCAGCCATAAAAATAAACGAAATTGAGTTATTTGTAGTGAGGTGGAGTGACCTACGGTCTGTCATACAAGTGAAGTAAGTTAGAAAGAGAAAAACAAATACTGATGCTAACGCATATATATGGAATCTAAAAAAAAAAAATGGTACTGATGAACTTCGTTGCAGGGCAGGAATAAAGATGTAGACATAGAGAATGGACTTGAGGACACAGGGTGGAAGGGGGAAGCTGGTGCGAAGTGAAAGTAGCATTGACAATATATACACTACCAAATGTAAAATAGTTAGCTAGTGTGAAGCAGCCGCATAGCACAGGGAGATCAGCTCGGTGCTTTGTGATAACTTATAGGGGTGGGATAGGGAGGATGGGAGGGAGGTTCAAGAGGGAGGGAATATGGGGACATATGTATGCATATGGCTGATTCACTTTGTTGTACAACAGAAACTAACACAGTATTGTGAAGCAATTATACTCCAATAAGGATCTATTAAAAAAAAAGAAAGAAAGACATATCTGAAACAAAGATATGGGGGAGAGAACAAATATGAAAGTATGATGCCTGGAGAAACTGACACCTTTCTGGGAGTTACTTGATAAAGTCCAGGGATGGGGGATGCATATTTGAAACAGAAGAGTAACAATGGGAGTGGAGAGGAGGAGGAATGTGTTAAGACCATTTGAAAAATCTATTAGGATTTAGAAACTGATCAAACATTATGGATAAAACAAATTTTCAATTCTGAATTACTAATAAAAAGATGGTTCCAGGTAACAGAAAGTTACTGAGAAAATGAATCAGTTTAAAGGCAACATTTTAAACTGTGTCAACTTTCCCCCCCAAATTATTAGGCTTATACTTTTGAAGCTGTTGTTAGGAAACAGAATAAAGGTAAACCTTGTGTAAGGCTATGTGAGAGTAATCCTACATCTATGTAAAGACAGACTTTGCTCTGCTACTTATAAAATTGTAAAATTATAGAAATGTGAAGTAGATTAGAAATAATTAGAAAGTCAAAGGATTTAATTAATAGTCATAATTGAAAGTGAAAATACTAGTATTCCTCCATAGCTGGGTGCTGACAAAGATCAAATATGATAATATATGTGCTCTTTGTTTTGTAAATTGAACTAATGTGAATGATAGGGATGTTGTACTCTCTCTTTAAAATAGCTAAGAGGTAGGAATTATGTAACCTGAAATTAGTAAGTTGTAAAAATTGATAGTAATAACCTGTGCCTGACAACAGAAATCTTAAGAAAAGCCAAATAAGTTAAACTCCATTTTTTATGAACTAAACCTTAAATTTTGAATTATCATGAAATAAAACTGATACTCAGGAAACTTGTACTTAAGACTTTTTTTTCCAGGTTAAAGGTTATATTTATTCATTTTTTTAAATTAATTTTTATTGGAGTATAGTTGACTTACAATGTTTGTTAGTTTCTGCTATACAGCAAAGTGAATCAGTTATACATATACCTATATCCACTCTTTTTTGATTCTATTCCCATATAGGTCATTACAGAGTATTGAGTAGAGTTCCCTGTGCTATATAGTAGGTTCTTATTAGTTATCTGTTTTACATATAGTACTATGTATATGTCAATTCCAGTCTCCCAATTTATCCACCCCCATTTCCCCTTTGGTAACCATAAGATTGTTTTCTACATCTGTGACTCTATTTCTGTTTCATAGGTTCATTTGTACCATTTTTTTAAGATTCCACATGTAAGCAATATCATATGATATTTATCTTTCTCTGTCCCATAAAAAACAGGAAAACATTTATGCTAATGAGATATCTAGAATGTTACTGCAGAGAAAAAATGTCAGGGTATAATATAAGAATTTGTGAGAAGATTACCTTTGCAGTTTCTCCTTTAGCCTTTGCTCTTGCTCTTTCTTCTTGTTGACTGTAAGAAACAGGAAAAAAGAGAGACAGAAGAATCTTAATACAGTAGTATAGATTCTTAACATTCACAGGTTGATCATTCATTGCTTTGATTATTCTCAAGCAACTCCAAAGATCCACTCATAGTAGGTGTAATTTTATTGGGTAATAATTAGAATGATTTACCACACCTCAAGAGAATGGTGTTCAAGGGAAAACCCCTTAATTAATGAGTAAACCTATTTAGCTTCCCAGCAAATATCCTGGAATAGGACTTTCTTATTTGCTGATTCTTTTACATCTGCAAAAGGTGCAGAACTCTTTATAAAGTTGTGATATTTAGCTTCTGGGAGGCAGTATAGCATGGTGATTAAGAAGAAAGAAGAAAGACTCTGCAGCCAAATAGAATAAGGAACACAAAAAGTGTCTTAACCTCTTTGTGTTTTCCTCATCTTTAAATGGGGAAATGGAGTGGAGGGATAGAAGAGGTAATAAGAATACTTCTCTCATAGGACTGTTGTGAGCATTAAATAAGTTGATACATGTAAAGCAGTTAGAATTAGTATCCGGTACATAATAAAGTGATTGATAAAAGTGATTGTTATCATCAGCATTGTAAGCATTATTGAAAGTGAACACTCCAAAAACAGGCATATTGGGCTTCCCTGGTGGCGCAGTGGTTAGGAATCCGCCTGCCAATGCAGGGGACACGGGTTCGAGCCCTGGTCCGGAAAGATCCCACATACTGCAGAGCAACTAAGTCCGTGTGCCACAACTACTGAGCCTGCGCCCTAGAGCCCACACGCCACAACTACTCAGCCCATGTGCCACAACTACTGAAGCCCGTGCTCCTAGAGCCCGTGTTCTGCAACAAGAGAAACCACCGCAATGAGAAGCCCGTGCACCGCAAGGAAGAGTGGCCCCCTGCTCACCACAACTAGAGAAAGCCCGTGTGCAGCAGTGAGGACCCAACACAGCCAAAAATGAATAAATAAATTTTATTTATATAAATAAAATAAATAAATAAAAACAACAAAAAAACAGGCACATGATAAAAATGAAATGAGAGAAATAGCTGTTAACCATTTTGGATGAGTAACAGTGTTAGAAATTGAGTTTAATATACTCAGTCTGCAGCATAATTAGATCTATAATGCATATAAGTCAATCATGTTGTAGAGACAAAAATAATTTGCTAAAACGTTTTCATACATTACAGTCAACGTAAAAACTGCTCATTGATCAACTTAAAACTTTTTTAAAAGTTGAAAACACTATTTGTATATGATATTAAAGTGTTTAAGAAATGACTATGGAGGGAAGTATGGTTCTTAAGAAAGGCAATAGCCTTTGCTAACATATCCATAAAATATGAGGTAATAAAATTTTAATTGGATAAGGAATTTTTATATTGATGGAACAAGCTAACTAAAATAGCTCCAAAATTGTGGGGTTTCTTATACTTCTTTATATGGATACTGATCCAAACTTTACTGTGAGTCTAAGTTGACTATAGAAGCATTTTCTTTTCATAATGGAAACTTGTCAGAGGAAACAGCAGAGATGACCACTAGGTGGCAGACTTACTTGCTCATCGCTGAAAGATTAAGGTAAAGAAAAACAGACTGAGATGAGCGTAACAGGCAGATGTTACTACCAGAAGTTGATAATGGTTTTGCTAAATAATTATACCCTGTCTACACCCTACATTGAGAAATCTTATCATTTTCTTCATTTTTCCTGGGCCGAAATTTCCATCATTCTCATCTTCTCTGGGCCTTAATTTTTTTCCATCTATAACTTGGGATAATACAGAACCAATTTCATACGGTTGTTGTGAAGATTAAATGAGATTGGGTAGCAAAACCCAAGTATATGCCGATTATATGCCAATAAATGTTGGTTATGATAATTATATGGTCATCATCATGACTTCCATCTAACAGATTTTTTAATGCTTCCATGGCTCACTTACACCATGGGACAAATCTGCTGGGTTGTATTGCTCTCCACCAGGGAAGACGGAATGACTGAATCCTTTCAGAGATTCTGGGCATATAGAAAATAGAGTATCCCTTGGGACAAAGACTTAAGGAATACAGCAGACTCTGGTTTGAGAGGACATACCATGTTGTCTATTCTAAAGTCATACTTTAGTCCCCTGTAAATGAGGTATTCAACTCCTGTACAACAAAATCATCATTCCTGAAGCAGCCTTTCTCTAACTATTGCAGAGTTCATCTTCATGTTGTGCCCAAATATGTCTCCCTATATCTCTCATCAATTTTAATTCTGTTCCTTGAGGTCACACAGAACGAGTAGAAATAAAAATCATGAACACAAAACAAAAATTCCTAAAATTTGCCATGCACCATAATGATATCAATATATTACATGTAATCTCATGCATTTCCTCTTTCAGCTGATAATCCTTCAGAAAACTAAAAGCAATTAGTATGGTTGTCATAGAGTATTCTCTTCTCTGAAAAAAGGATTCGGAGTTCTTTCTGAAATGTCCTGAAATTATTCTGCATTTTTTATATCACAGTAGTTATCATCTGAAAGCTCTCCACTTGTTTTTGGAGTTTTTTGTGTGTTTGTTTTTTTTTTAGTTCATTTAAATGTGACACACAAGAAGAGGAAAACTGGGCTTCCCTGGTGGCGCAGTGGTTGAGAGTCCGCCTGCTGATGCAGGGGACACGGGTTCGTGCCCCGGTCCGGGAAGATCCCACATGGCCTGTGAGCCATGGCCGCTGAGCCTGCGCGTCCAGAGCCTGTGCTCCGCAACAGGAGAGGCCACAACAGTGAGAGGCCTGCGTACCACAAAAAATAAAAAAAAAAGAAGAGGAAAACTACACTGAAGTTTTACACTGAAGAGGAAAACGCATTATTCATAATTGTTGGAAAACTGCCCTTAGCAGTTCCCTGTCCCCACTGCCTCAGAAGCCCCAAGCTCTACTCACAAGAAAGCCTCACACATGAAGCAGAGGTTGACATGCATCTTCCCATCTGGGCCCTGGATGGGGTCGTTCTCTCTAGTGCAAAGAAGATGTCCATTATTCATGGATTTGCGGTATTCCCTGCACGACTTCTGTGAAATCAAGGAGGGAAGTTTGAGGTGTTGAACACGGGTTGGATCAGATTGCAAAAACTGCTGAAGTTTATACATTTTTCTTAAATGGCGGTCAGCACTTAGCAAATTTTAGAATGGTTCTTAACTTGGAAGACGTGAATATTTTTAAATGATCAAAGTTACAGACCCTCAACCTAGAAATAGTCACATATGCACATGTGTACATGCACACATATAAACAAATAAACAAACCACAAACTGTATCAATGTTTCATACAGTTTAAGGGAATTTATGGATTCCCTGAATGCCATCTATGGATCCCAGGTCCATATGCCTCTGACTTGTTGAAGAAGGTCCCCTCACCTCAAAGGAAGATGTATTCTTAGATTGCCTTTTATTTTTTGATTCATCTTCCCTCTTTTCTTTTTTTTCTGCTTGGCTAAAAAAGAGTGATTTAAAAAGAGATGAGTAAGAATCATAGAATCTCCAGATTGAAAGTGATCTAAAATACTCAAATATCATTCAGTTATTATAGTTATATATATTATGAACCATGTATGAACTGATGTACTGTTTGGCATATTGATATGTTTGCTAGTGATCTGTCGTGTTTTCAGATGATTTCATATCCCACTCTGCAAGGGTATGATCCCTGTTTCATGTCATTTACACTTCCACGGGAACTCAACCAGTGATTGATATGCAGGAATCATTCTTTGACAATTATGACATTGTGCAAAAATGTGTCACAAAAAAATGCCATTGATAAGAAACAAACACAATTTAAGAAACAAAATAGAATAAAGCTCCAAAAAAGAGAAATGAAGCAGAAAGGACAAAACCCTCCCTCATTTTCCCAGCAGCAGCTCTACTCACATCATAGTCGCACACATGGAGCAGGGGCTGTCATACATTTTCCCATCTGGGCCCTTGGTGGGGTCACTCTCTTCGGTGCAGAGGAGTTTTCCATTTCTCATAAACTTGAGGTATGGTCTGCACAGCTTTTGCCAAGATAGAGAAGGTAATTTGGACACACGTTTTATTCCCATTCAGAGCAGAAGTTTGAAGCATCTACATTGGTAGAAACTAATCTTTGAGCCCAGGATTTTAGTTGTGTTTTCTCTCAAATATAAAATTCAATTGAACAAAAAAAACCCTCGTGAGTTGCTAAGAGATGGAAACAAATAAGACATAATAGGATGTATAATAAAAGAGGTAGATAAGTAAACTCCACTATAATCTAAATAGAATAAAATAAGTGCAAACATACAGGTACAAGAAAATCTGTGAACTCAGAGGTTGGGACCATGAAATCTGATTGTGGAAATCAGGGAAGATGTCAGGGAACTAGGATACTTTGAGTGAGACTTTGAAGAGTAAATAGGATTTTCCTGGTTAAGAAATGGATTGAGAAATACACATTTTAGATTGCTAAAATAAGCTGAGAAGCACATGTCAGAAACTACCTGGCCTATAGCAGAACATGAATTTCTGAGTGACGGTAAGGAGCCAAATAAGAGAGTTAAGGAGACTGAAATGCATCCTTTAGTTGATAATGAGTTATTTGTGCATTTTAAGAAGAGCAGTATTATGATCTAGTTAATATTTTGAAACTTTACTCCAGCTGTGTTAGGGAGGATGGTTGGATAAGAAAAAGAATAGAACTTAAGGGAAGATTAGGAGACTTTCATCATCTAAAGAAGAAGTTAACGGTAACTTATATAAAGCCATGAAAATGAATATTGTAATATTTCAAAGGTAAAAACTATGTTTTCTGTGTGTGTACAATGTATTCTGAACCCAACTCAGATGTGAAATTTCAAAAATTCACATGTAGAAAATATACACTAAGTGTCTCAGGAAAGTGGTAAGCAAAAGCTAGCATAGTCTGTAAATGATGAAACTAGAACTAGATCATTTTTTTTCAGACTGCAAATAAGTTCTTCTTACTGTACAGAGTTAGTTTCTGAAGCAGCAAGAATTGATCAACTCCCATATCATTCATCTCAATGTCATCTCCAGATTGAAAGGTTAAGTTTTTCTGGGGATTTTTGCAGGGCAATATTCCAGCCTTTAGGCTCGTTGAAGTGTGTTCAAATTACAGTCTACTCACTGCATATGAGTCTGCTTTTCCAGGTTCTCTTTTACTTCTTGCTTTTGCTTCAGCCTTTTTCTTTTCTTCAGCTTTTGCTTGGCTGAATTAGAAAAAACAAAACAAAACAAAAACAGGACAGATCCATAGGACCAAACACAGTCAATGGTTTCTCCACATTTCTGCATTGCTAATCTGTCCTCCCTCCTCAAGAAGGAGCAACTGTGCCCCTTTATCACCACATACTAATGAGAAACAACAAAACAGCCTCCAGTGTAAGATACCATAACTTCTTCATAGTTTCTGCATAACACTGAAATAAAGACAGCGTTACTTGTGGATTTGGGAGACTTGCTTTCTGTAAATTACCTTTTTTGGCTGTGGTCAGAAAAGGAACATCATCAGTGTTCATCAGGGAGATACCAAAACTAGTACCATGGGCTTCCCTGGTGGCGCAGTGGTTGGGGGTCCGCCTGCTGATGCAGGGGACGTGGGTTCGTGCCCCGGTCTGGGAAGATCCCACATGCCGCAAAGTGGCTAGGCCCGTGAGCCATGGCCGCTGAGCCTGCACGTCCGGAGCCTGTGCTCCGCAATGGGAGAGGCCACAACAGTGAGAGGCCCGCGTACCGCAAAAACAAAAACAAACAAAAACTAGTACTGCGGTGACATTACACCTGGAGCCTGAAAGTGGCCTTAATAAAGCACATTGACTGGTCCCCTTGTTTCACAGAGACAAGGTGAGGTGGTGAGGGCTTTGCTTATAATCTCAGGATATGACAACAACTAACCCAAATTTCTCCTCTCAAGTCTATGTTCTATCTACCACGTCGTGTATGCCGTAGCTTTATTAATTCAGTTTACATGTATTGCTTACTCATGGCTGTGTTATCTGTAAGAAAATGTAGGATGGGTGGAAAAATATTAATAATTTCCATACATTGATAAACCAAATGAGCCTAAATTTGCTTTGTACAATGGAATTGCATGGTATGTACAGTTAACTGATGGTATTTCAACCATACCTGGTTGTCAATCAAATTACAAAGGACCAAAGATTCTAAATGTAGTCAACTACTTCATCTGAACTCAATCAGATAAACTGAGTACAGTCCCAAATTTTGACACCAAACTCAGTTATAACTTACTGAGAAATGTCACATTATATAAAGTAACATTTACTGTAATTTAATAAGAGTTCATGGTTGTTTCATGGGCAACTTCAATAATCAGTTTCTGCAGTAAGTGTTAACTTTGGGTCTTTGCCTCTCTGGAAGATGAGATGCCTATAAACTTGTACAACGGGTTCACAATATGAAGCTTCAGCAGTAGGGAGAATTTGATATTTGCATAAGTCAGGATGTTCCAGTGCTAAGAGAATGAGTGTCGGGGGTAACAGACATCTTGGCATAAATGCTCTAGGTACTTATTCCCAGCTCTATTACTTACATTCTCCATGTAACTTCTTGAACTCCCTTCCCAGTTTGCCCATCTATGAAACAAGCTAGTTCTATTAGATTACTGTAGGTTCCCTTTTCTCTTCGACATTCTAAAACTTTGTACTCACTAGAAGTCTTGACACAGGGAACACAAGTTGCCATGCATTTTCCCATCTGGGCCACGAATAGGGTAATTTTCTTTGGTACAGAAAGGGATTCCATTCATTGCATGATCCTGATACTCACTGCAGAGTTTCTGAATAAAGAAAATGAGACAGTTTAGATATGGTTCTCTATAAACTTTAGATACTCTTTATCAAAGATATTGGAAAAGAGGAATTAAGGATAAAAAAATAAAACATTTAGGATGTATAATTGTCCAAAAGTTTTGTGATATTTCTCTTCTTGTAAGATTCATCCACTTGGGGCTTCCCTGGTGGCGCAGTGGTTAAGAATCTGCCTGCCAATGCAGGGGACACGGGTTCGAGCCCTGGTCAGGAAGATCCCACATGCCGTGGAGCAACTAAGCCCATGAGCCACAACTACTGAGCCTGCGCTCTAGAGCCCATGAGCCACAGGTACTGAGCCCACATGCTGCAACTACTGAAGCCCGCACGCCTAGAGCCCGTGCTCCACAACATGAGAAGCCACCACGATGAGAAGCCCGTGCACTGCAATGAAGAGTGGCCCCAGCTCGCTGCAGCTAGAGAAAGCCTGTGCGCAGCAACGAAGACCCAGTGCAGCCAGAAATAATTTAAAAAATAAATAAATAAATTAAGATTCATCCATTTAAGTGTTCAACAAATATATTAAGTTAAAGGGATTAAATATGAATGTGATTCAGCGCTTTTATGTCAAGTGAAAAGGATAAGGAATTGCAATATAAAAAGCTAAGGGATATGACACATGTCTAAATTAAGTACGCACTAGCATATAGGAAAGAATGATCCAAGGAAGTTCAGAGAAGAGCTTATATTTGAGTTGTATCTTTAGAATGTGCCTAGGAGAACAATGTGGCAAAAAAGTCCTCCAGGCGGAATTATGATATGCAAAGACACAGGCGTAAAAGAGTATGTTATTTTGAGATAATCTGTTACAGTCAGGAGTATAGTGGCTAAAGAATTAGCAGGACACAAAGAGGAAGGTTTGGGAACTCGTTAGAAGGAGACTTTGAAGAAAGTCAAAATCAGACTACTGAACTTTGGAAGGACTTTGGACTTTATTCTTAGGAAATGAAAAACAATATTTATAGCAGAGAAGGACCTAATCAAATCTTTGTTTTAGAAAGATTATCCAGTCGGATGTGTGGAGGGTTTAAGTGACTAAAGACTGAAGCTAGGGAAACTATAGAAGAGAAGGAAGGAAGGGAGGGAGGGAGAGAGGGAAAGAGGGAGGAGGGGAGGAAGGAAGGAAGGAGGGAAGAAGGAAGGAAGGGAGAAAGGGGGGAGGGAGGGAGGAAGGAAGGGAGAAAAAGAAAAGGAAGAGAGAAAGGAAGGAAGAAATTGAAAGTGAAAGATAGGATAGTTGAGGGACATTTAACAGCTAAAATTAAAAGGACTGTAACCTAGGACTAAAGGAAAGAAAGCAGTTGAAACAGGCCTTAGCAATTAAGATATAGTTACATGAAGGCAGAAGGTGGACTATGAGAATGAGCTATTTTATGAAACTGAACTACACTTCATAGAAGGTGGGATAACTCTAAGAAATAAGTTAAATAGGGTCTCTTTAATGGAGTGAAATGGTCCAAATACACTCTAGAATACCTGTAAACATTAGATTTTCATAATGCCGTTGGTTCATGGAAGTATTTCCTACTCTGTGAAAACAACATGGAAGAATAATTGAATCTTGAAGATTGAGGAAGATGTTGGCTAGAAGTATAGAGAACAGGCAGGATGCTAATGTATCAATGCAAAAGAAAGCTATTAGGTATCTGTGCTAAGATGGCAGCAGTGGAAAAAAGGGAGATGACTAGTTAAGAGGTGTTTTTAAAGTAGAATGTCGTATGATTTTAAAAGGATCATATTAAAATTTTACATTGCTATTGCTTTCAAAATGAAAACCCCCAAAACAACTGTCACACATTTGAAGAATGTATATCAGCTTTGAATTCAGATCACCTTCATTCAGGAGTGCAGAACTGTTTTTACTAATGTGCCTTAATTTCCTCCAAATAGAGCTAAAAATTGTAATGTCATAAGTATTCTAAATCTTATAAAATAGTAACTAAAAATTAGTCTCCAGAAACCCATTAGTAGTGGAGGAAAAATAAATAAATATTGAAAATGCATTCTAGAGTAAAGTACACACACACACACCCTACAAAAGTCGTAGCTGAATTGATCAAACTAATCCTCACCTCAGTTTCTCTTTTAACTTTTTCTTTAGCCTTTCTCAGGTGTTCATCTGCTTTATTTTTTTCTTCTGAAAAATGCTGTTTGCTGGAGAAAGAAACAAAAATAAGGAAGTGAATATAGATGTTTTGAATCTTCAAGCTACAAAATAGTCATTTAGATGCAAGTGGAAAAAAACAGCTAAGTGTTCCTGAGTTTTAGAACAAACATTTTCAAATCACCCTAAAGCCCCTTATGAAATTGAAATCTTCACCATTTCCCCAAAGAACCCCTTTCATTTTGCCTTTAAGTTTGCCATTTCCTTCCACTGTAACAATCTTTCTTTTCTTTTTTTTTTTGTCATCTTCCCTTTTAAACCTCCCCAGCTTAAATTCTACCTTCTTTAAGAAGACATCCCATACCTCCAAGTGGAAATGAGTTCTACATCTTTCAGTGTGTTTTCATACTTGTATATTCTTCTCTTATAGGATAGTTTTCATTCTGTCTTGCAATGTATGTGTGTGTGTGTGTGTGTGTGTGTGTACATCCAAGGATTATTTTTACTATTAGCCTTAAGCTTCTTGAGAGCAGGGATCTTTGTCCATACATTCATTCATTCACTTATTTATTCAACATTTGGTTAGTAATTATTTTTCGGCAAGCATTGGAAAGCACTCTGGGCATACAGTTCAGTAGTTTACAGTATAAACACATACCCTATCTTCTTAGAACTTACAGATCAGTAGAGAAGAGTGACAAATAGTACTAGAAATAATTATACAAATACCAACTATGATGACTATTATAAAATAAAATTATCAAGTGTTATAAAGATTGAATTTAATTAGTGATTTTAGGAGATTTCATCCAAGGAAGGATAATCTTGAAATGCAAACCATAGAAGAGACATTAGCTGGCCAAAACAAGAACTGGCAGTCAGAAAGTGTAGGAAAGAGCTCACAGAGTTCAAGGATCTAAAAAAAAATGTGATGAGACCTTTGCTGAGCCATCTTTGTAAGTGCCGTAATTTATATGTTGTGGGATTTGCTCTTCCCCCAGGGTCAGATGTCCAAGATGAAAAGATAGAGTTAATCCAGTTCCCATATGAACATGGAGGTTTTTGTGGGCATCCCATCTATTCTGCCACAATGGGGTAATTACTGAAGGAAAAGAATCAAAGTCCTAGTGCCTGCTTTTAACCCTCATTCTGTACTATGACTAGCTCATAAAAAGGCCTACAAAGGTCATGGGAGAAAATGTTAACAAGTATTTTGTAATCCAGTCATCCTACTGGAAATTAGAATCCATTTGTATTAAAAAAGAAATATATAGCATTGGAGCCTACTTATTAGGTGGTATTATGATTTGTAGAGGACATAAAACAGCTCAAAAATTCTCAACAACAAATATTCCCACGAACATTGTTCTTATCATTTTAGTCACTCTCCACTTCACCTTTTGAGTAACTCCAAAGAAACCACATCTATACTTACAAAATTTCAGCACACAGGGCACATTTGTTGCCATGCATCCTGCCATCAGGGCCACGGACTGGCTCACTCTCCCGTGTACAAGCAAGTCTTCCATTCCTCACTTGGTTTTCATATTCCTTGCAGAAATCCTTTAAAAAGACAAGTAATTACATTTAGCACTTTTCTATTCTTTAATCTAGAAAATGTGCATCATGGATTTATAGTCAAAGAATGTCATATCTAGAAGGCGTTGGTGAACACACACAACGTGTTAATGAGAAATAGTAATTACATTGTCAAATTACTCGGTACCTGTATATACTATGTCGTGTGTTTATTAAAGGGTAAAAGAGCCTAGGAAAGAATAAGGCTGAGCAAATACTTTCTAAAATCAGATAGTTTTTGTTCACTTTCAAATCTATGGAAAAAGATAATAAATAAAAGATCTGTCGTGAGGTTCCAACAAAGACATAACAAAACACAGCAGCCAAGACAAAACAGAAGTGTTGCCAATGAGCAGAATATAGAATCTGTAAGACGAGATACTTAAGAGCTACTTAATATGGAACAAGTCAAGAACAACGTACTTAGTTTGCAAGGAAAAAGGAATAAGATGGTATCCAACAGCATTATGCTTACTCTATTTGTTTTCTCTGTGGATCATTTTTATATATACTCTGCCACCTTTATCAATGTTCATTTCTAACACTGCAGGTGGAAACCTCAGGAGTGAACCTAATTTTCCTTCATTACCCACTTAGAAATGCAGACCATCAAGACTAATCTTTATTTAGAAAACCTAAAAAGGTTGTGACTTCCTCCCAAAATTCAGAAGAGGTTTATACACACAAATTTCCTGATTGATGCTTGAATTCAGTATTTTCAAGTTTCTCTCTGTGTTTTGAAAATTCTATTTGATAAGGGCCATATATGTGTGTGTGTGGGTATGTGTGTATACAAAAGTTATATTTAATTATATATGATAAATATATATATAAACTTTAAAACACTATACCAAAACACTACTTGATAGCATATATTACTATAATATAATCTATAAAAATGCTTCTCTGTAGCCTTTTTCAACTGTATGACCCTCATCTTCCCATTTCAGCTAAAAAAGCGTGAGCATAAAGAGTATGGTTTATTCACTGCAGTATTATTTACAATAGCCAAGACGTGGAACAACCTAAGTGTTCATCAGTAGATGAATGGATAAAGAAGATGTGATATATACATATATACAATGTGTATGTATGGATGGATGGAATATTATTCAGTCATGAAAAAGAATGAAATCTTTCCATTTGTGACAGTGTGGATGGGTTGTAAAGGGTATTATGCTAAGTGAAATAAGTGAGACAGAGAATGGTAATTACTGTATGACTTTCCTTATATGTGGAATCTAAAAAAACAAAACAAAGGAACAAATAAAACAGACTCATAGATACAGAGAACAAACTGGTGGTTGCCAGTGGGGAGGGGAGTGGGGTGGGGTAGGGGAAATAGGTGAAGGGGATTAAGAGGTACAGACTTCCCGTTATAAAATAAATAAGTCATGGAGATGTAATGTACAGCAAAGGGAATATAGTCAATAATATTATAAGAACTTTGTATGGTGACAAATGGTATCTAGACTTATCATGGTGACTGTTTTGAAATGTGTATATATATATATATATATATATAAAATCAGTGTGATGTACACCTGAAACTAACGTGATATTGCATATCAATTATACTTCAATTAAAAAATGTATTTTAAAAAAGAGTGTGGTTTGGAGTCAGAAGGGAAATTAAACTGTGGCTCTAACTCACTGGGAGACCATAGCAAAGTCACATCACCTTTGAGACTTCAGTCTCACTACCAACACAAAGGCAGTTTTCAGAATAGCTGCTCTTTAGGACCTTTTCTAGATCTAGTATTCTCTGATTTAAAAAAATATATAACTCACACTTCATTAGGACACTTTAAAAGAGAATCTAATGAGATATTTGTCTTTAGAGGAGTAATGGGTGTGTTCCGAACTTCCTGGTTGTAACAATCTAGGAATACAGATGCAGAAGACAGTCACCTGATAATCACAGTGTGGTAATAAAATTGATGCTCAATGGTTCCCATAAAAGAAACAATGATAATTTCAGTTTATAAGTTGTGATTCATCCAAGGAGATTCTAAAGAAATGCTGTGTGATCAACCCACTGACAGGTTAATTATGGGGCAAATATTGAGCCATCACAATAATGCAGTCCTGATTAACATAATCATGTCCAATGACCCCACCAAAACAATGATCCCAGCCACAGACAAAAAGAAGGAAAAGTAGCTGAGGCATGATGAAAGACAAGGGAAAAGAAACTCCCTGTTTATGAAGTAATAAAATGTTGAATATCACAAGATGACCCAAAGTGTTATACTGAAATTTAACAACCACCACAACAAAATTGCTTTTCAAATCTCAGTGAGTGTTGAACACATTATGGATAATTGTGAATGCTCTGTGTTTCTTAATTTAAATTCTGAATGCCCTATTTAGGGTGTGACATTTGTTTCATTGAATGGCATTATGAAGTGGAAGTTCAGCTCTTAACTACCAAAAATTGCACCTGTGTCTCCCCTTAGGAAAACATATGCCCTACAATCCACAAAAATAGTATCTTTTTATTAGCACCAAAGGGTGCAGGACACAGAATCAGAATCCAACAGGAGGGTAAAATTGAGATCATTTACCCAGCCTCCTTATTTTACGAATAATGAAAATTGAGACCTGGACAGAAGAGATGAGTTGCTCAGTTTCACACACCCAGAGAAGGACTAAAACTCAGGTGTTCTGACTTTTCAACAAAAGACTACTCATTACCAAAGTAGCTGCTATCACTTTCATTGAAAGTAGGGTTTAATAACCTTGGTGATTTAAAATCCAGGCTGTGTTATCTACAATGCATATTCAATTAACGAAAGGAATAATTTTTTATACTAGATTGAAAAACTAAATCATCGAATAATTTGAAAAACCTTAATTTTAAGGTTATTTTAAAAACAATATCAATAATTGTTTGAGGTTTTTGTTTAATCAGAAGCATGACCTTTATAAATGCATGCCTCTCTGAACATAATAACCATAATGGAAAAATGAATAACTCATTTGCATCAGTGGGAATATACATAAAATACACCAGTGGATATACTGTTTAAAAGATTCTGGAATTATTTTCAAGTTATTCCTGTCAAATTTATATTAAGTTGCCTTTTTAACTAATTTATTCAAAGCAAAAGTAATTTACATTAAGTCAAAGAGAAATCTGGTGGAAACTAAGCAGAATTTAATTTGCATAAACTTTGTCTTGTTTTTTTTAAGCAAGCAGAGTATTTTGAGCTTTAGGTGGGAAATGCTATTTTAACTTTGAATCTAGTGATTAATATACTTAGGAATATTATACTAGGAATATTGTACTAGGAATTCAACTTGGGAAACTTTAAAATTAAGGAGAAAAGTTCAATGTAATAATGAAGAACAATGACATGATTGAATTACCTTAAAGGTTCAAGTATAAATTGTTAATATTTATGTCCACAAGAACCAAATTGTGTTGATAAGAAATTTACCTTTTCAGCAGTTCGTCGAATTCTGGTTTTACCTTCTCGCTTGGCATTTTCTTCAGCTTCTTTTAAGCTGTTAAGAAAAGAAAATAGTTGGTCGGTTTATGACTTTATCATATCTTCAGTGTCCAGTTCTGTGCTAAGCACTTCCATATCCTTTGCTCAACTTGCTCAACCCATCCACTTACATGAGACAAGCTTTGCCTGTCTTGAATGTTTGAGCCAGAAAATTGCCAAAGATAAGGATCGGTGTGAAACTGACTCACTGACAATCAATTAGAAGCCTTGTTCTGTAAAACTGGATGGGTGTGACTCCTTGATTGACACACAGAAGATTGTCAGGAAAACTTGCTTTAACAGGAAGAACCAAGAGCTTTAAAACAATGCTGTGACAAGGATGAAACCAAACTAAGCATTTGAAGTACATGTTGTCATCCACACCCTTATGTATAGCTTTTTTAAACCTTGTAAAGTACTTGTTTGCCTTCATGTAAAAGCACCCTTGTCAATAAAAGCTACGTTGAACTGAGCTTCTAAGTCCTTTCAGATCTATTATCTAACTGCAGTTCAACTTGGAGATAGACAAGACTATCTTAGTTCTACAGAGGAAGAAACCAACCAGGAGTCAGGGAGGTCAGATTCTCTTTTTTAGCTAGCACATGGAAAGAAACACAGGATCATAGAATTAGGGCAGGTTTGAGCACTAAAAATGCATGCCTCCTAGATAAGAAAGTGGAAATGAGGATGATTTCCTGTCTGGAAACCAGTTATAATAACTTTTTAAACCTGAGAGGACATGCCCTTGAATTCCACACAGCATACTATAATTTTCAAAGACAGATGTGAAGTCCTTTAATCTGTTAAATCTTTCTCTCTCCTGATTTTAAAAATCCAGTGATATAAATAGAGCACTTTAAGGCTTGCTGACAAACGGATTAGAGAATCTATGCTTTAACAGTCAGAATATTAAAGACTCTGTGGATCTTACTCATATCTGTGTCTCAGTGCTCAGAGCAGTGTCAGGCACTGAGAGAAAGATTAACCCAACAGTTCTTCCCTTTCATAAAGTCCCACCTTTTATACAACTAATAAATTCAGCCACATGACATTATTTTAAATTAGACTGTCATCTTCAGTGAGAGTATCTCTACATGCCTGAATGAAGCAGTGCATGTCAAATGACTGACTTAGATTATTCCACGAGAGCACCTTTTAAATTTTGAAATATTATGCCTTATAAAACACTGTGCATTTTCAAGTCATTATAATTAAATAAATAACTAGCATAACCGCTTTATCTACTCCTTTTTTTTTTTTTTTTTTTTTTTTTTGCGGTACGCGGGCCTCTCACTGTTGTGGCCTCTCCCGTTGCAGAGCACAGGCTCCGGATGCACAGGCTCCGGACGCGCAGGCTCAGCGGCCATGGCTCACGGGCCCAGCCACTCCGCGGCACGTGGGATCTTCCCGGAATGGGGCACGAACCCATGTCCCCTGCATCAGCAGGCGGACTCTCAACCACTGCACCACCAGGGAAGCCCTATCTACAGTGAGAGGCCCGCGTACCGCAAAAGAAAAAAAAAAAAGAAAAACTTTATCAGATAATATGAATTAAAAAGAGAAGAAGCCACTCTGGGAGCAAGGCCCATTTCACCTTATAAAGACAAAGGATAACATGCTTGAGGAAAAGGACTTTATCTCTCTGTGGAGTGGTTCGCAGGATAGCAACCAAGTACATTCTCATCAGGTCCACCTGCTAGCCAGCTTGGGGGTGAGGATACTTACAATAGCTGAGCACACATCACACACTTATTGACATGTGTCCTTCCATCAAGACCAAGAACTGGTTCATTTTCCCTTGTGCATCCAAGTCTTCCATCCTTCACATAAGGCCGAAAATCACTACATATATCCTGAAGAACAGGGAAAGAAACCTGACATTTACCATCCGGATGGTAATGCTTACAACACCATTTTCAGAAATTTTATAGAACCCAGTGCCCCTCTGCCTAGTGCACACTAGCTACCTAGAGCAATGCCAGTCATGTAAAAGTAGGTCAGTAAGTACTGTATAATTCACATGGTTAAATATAGGACTCATTTACTTGTTTATTCATTTATTAGTAAACGTGGATAACCTATGATGTGTTAGAACAAAGGTAGAACACAGTCCTTGCCTCAACTTGCTCACAATCTACTGGGTGATACAAAGAGACATTTAAAATACAACGTGCTACAGAGAACTGTATTCAATATCCTATGATAAACCATAATGGAAAAGAATATTAAAAAAAAGAATGTATATCTATAACAATCACTTTGCTGTACGGCAGTAATTAGCACATTATAAATCAACTATACTTCAATAAAAGAGAGAGTTACAAAAGATAAAACAATGTTACCTTCTCACTGTTTAATTATGGAAAATGTGGCTTTTTATATAAATAGGTTATTTATGTTAACATGTAATGGGTATTGTAATTTAAAATGAAAAATAAACATATTTTTCAAGTTCTCAGTTTTTACTCCTGATACAATAAATATCTATATATATAACTCACATAAAGAAAGCTCCGTGGGGTCCTCAGTAATTTTTAAGGGTTTAAATGAGTCCTAAGACAAAAAACATTGAAAACCACTATCCTAGAGTAATCCTACTTTCCAGGGATAAATGTATTTGTGATTTTTTTAGGTATCTCCCTTTTTTCCCTAAGCATATAAAAGCAAAAGCATATTTACACACATATACATATATTTATCTTTTTCTCATAAAAATAATGCTATACAGCTAAAAAAATACAATGTGCTAATATCCTATGATAAACCATAATGGAAAAGAATATAAAAAAGAATGTGTGTGTGTATATATATATAACCGAATCACTTTGCTGTACAGCAGAAATTAACACAACATTATAAATCAACTATACTTCAATTTAAAAAGACAAAAAATATAGTTTAAATAAATCTAAAGAAAAAAATACAATGTGCTAAATGTCTTGATGGGGGTAACCTCACTCACTTCCCCTATTATCACAGGCTCACAGAATTTTAGCATAGAAAGAAGGTGTTAGCCCAACTGTCATTTTTAGATATGGAAGCACTGGTAAAGTATGGTTAAGTAATCTGCCCAAAATCTCCTGACTGCAAGTGACATTGCTGGGGTTTCTACTCAGGTTAAGTTAACTGAAGTAGTTCCCTTTCTACAACACATGTAGTTTCCTTTCCCTCCCTCCCTCCCTTCCTTTGTTTTCATAGAAAGCAGAAATAGAGATGAAAGGTCTAAATACCAAAGTAACCCGCTCCCGTTTCGGGAACTATCAGTTGCTTTTCATCTAAATGAGCAGTATTCCATTTCAGGTGCAGCAAGAATGAATTCTTTCCAAACACCCCCATCAAAGAAGGAAGAGGAGACCATCTTCTTTCTTTTCAAAGTCAGCCCCCCAGTGTTCCCCCCAACTCTGACATTCGTCCTCACCTGCTCTGGATTACTCTTCTTACATTCTCCTTCACTTTTTATGCCAACTTGACCTTTGGTTTTACTGGAATTAAAAGTTAGTAGACACAGCAGTTTAATATCATGGAACTTCTCACCAAATGCAGTTTTTCTTCATGTATTGTGATTCTCCTTTGCTTTTGAAAATAGGTGTCACACTGCATTCTTTACTTTTTCTAACGAAAGTCTGTGTTTATAAATTACAGTCAAAGAAATTTGGAGAGCATGTTGGAGAGCTGATAAGATTCAGACCTGTAAATGTTATTTCCAGATTTTTTTTCCTGTTTCCAGAGAGGACCCATATCAGAAGAGTGGGAAAAAGTAAATCTTGTAACTAGATATTAGATGCCACCCAAGGAACTATTTTTTTTTTCACCCAAAGAACTTTGTTGTTGATCATGTTGTTTTAAATAATCGAATTCAAGTTTATAGTCCCCAGCATACTATTATACCATTCTTCATTTGGGTTATGATAACTAATATTTTGTTTTTCATGGAAAGTATGTAAGGCCCTAATTAATATTGTTCAGTCTCATAGAACTTTAAAAGCATATCTGAAAACACAGGAGCACAAAAATGATACACTTCCTACTCTCTAAAAAGATCTATAACCATCTGTATAACAATAAAAATATAATAAAAACAATAGGAGGAAAAAAACTAAGTAGTTAAAAGTGATAAGAAAAAAGTTATACCCAAAGAGATCAGCTGAGGAAAAATATAAAAATTGAATTCCAGTGTTATTGCAGAGTTTCCTAGCAGACAACTAAGAAAGAAACACAATGAGCAGGATGATTCTCATTGTCTAATAATAAGTCATATACCAGAAATTAGAGGCTTAGATAAGCTATCACAGGCTTCCCCACATAAAACATGGTAAGAACTAGTGTACAGTGTGTTCATAGTAGTGTTACAAATACATGTGTAATAAAAAATTGTTCTTCCTTTACCTATTTTTTGTTTTCTGTTTCTTTATATTGACCCTTGGTGAAAGTGGAAGACATAGTTTTAGAGTGTATTTCTGAAAATGCAGTCATGTGAGGGATCAGAGTGATGTAACTCAGTTGTGGTTTGGTAAAGATACTTATTATAAGGAAGGATAAAGCTTGTAGAACCTTAAGACTGAATATTTATCATTATCTCTTACTAGCCTTCTCAAACATTGGTTGTTATATTTGCAAAAACTGAAAAGCAGCCAATTCAAGACTGAGGTCATAAGCCAGAACCTGTAAAGGAGGGATGCCATCTTGTTGGCTGAAGACAGTCAATAACCAAACCTAGCCCGGAGGGTAGAGAAAGAACCAAATGAGGACAAAATATAGGGCAGTGAGATGCTTTAGCTACATTTGGTGAATGTTGAATAGATGGGAAGAAGTTCAATATTAAGTCCCAGTTACCCTAATATTATAAATTACTGAGCATTTAATAAATAAATATCATTTAATAATTAAATAATTCTCTATGAAAAAGGATATACTCCTAAGTAGGTAGAAAGGAGATAAATAGATAACAGATAAATGTGTATGTATATGTATGTATGAATAGATATACGTGTATGTGTGTGGTTGTATACAGATATAGATATATCAGATGTCTTACTTCACAGAAAGTGATAACCATCTGATAAATTGCCCACAAGTGTGCTTGTAAAATATAAAGTGTTATACTACATATTTTTTCTCTTAAGAATAGTAAAAGAAGTGATCCTAATAATTTATCGATGGCTAACTCCCACAAAATGGATTGTTATCTTAAAGATGTAAGAAAAAAATGTGTTATATAATTATACAGAGAACATGCTTTAGGGAGAAAGCCTGCTTCAGAGAATACTCACGCGTTCTCAGCACATAGTGTACATCTGTTACTGTATGTTTTCCCATCTGTGCCACAAACAGCTGCATAAATAAGGGTACAGATAAAATCCTCATCCCTTTCTCCTTTCTTGAAATCACTGCAATTCAACTGCAAGAGACATGATCAAGGAACATCAAACTATAAGAGATAAAATATTCCTTAAGTGCATAAATAGATTAATATTTTAAGCCCACAACAATATAACTCAGTGGAGAAGGAAAATATAATAAGGAGACTGCAGTGAACTAATAAACTCGTGGGTAATAAGGCATGGTCCAAGAACAGAAATATATAATCAGATTTCAGAAAAAATGATTTCAGTAAGATTTCAGACACCTGCTATCTGGGTGAGGTGGGCCAAGTCACCTCTTTGAAACTTAGCAAACTGTATGTCAATCAAAACCTGCCTGCCTTCTCTATAGAGTAGTCATGAGGTCCAGTAGACAATGGATATGAAAGCTCTCTGCAAACTATAAGCTACAGTAAAGTTTATAGTATTATAGATTAATGATCAAGAGCCAGATTGCTGGGTTCATAATTCTAAATCTGCCACTTATTAGCTATGTGATTTGGGTTACTTAACCACTCTGTGCTATAGTGTCCTCATTTGCAAAATGCATATAATATTACCAACTTCTCAGGATTATAAAGAGATTTAAATGTATTAATACATGTATAGTTCTTAGAACAGTGCCTAGCATATCCTGACCATTTACTGTTGTTGCTGTTGTTTTTTAAATGTTTTCTTTACTGATAATCAAGCCAATAAAGCTAAACACCTTTTAGGGATGATGAGATAAATACGAAAATCTCTGCTCTAATAATATGACATATATATAGGGACAAACCTGTTTGGTGAGAAAAACAATTGCACTAGGTAATAACTGATGACTAGTGTTGGAATCTCAGATCTGCCACCCACTCACTTCACCTCTTCGATTCTCACTTTCCTTATCTGAAAAATGGGAATTCACACCCTATCCACATTACAGGCTTGTGGTGAAGAAGAAATAGTTATGAAACGTTATTTGGCAACTCATTATTGTGACATAAGCTAGATATTCTGATTCAGAGTTAACTTGAACTTAATTTCTATCTAAAACCAAAGAATATGATACCACATTGCAAAACAAATTTTTTGATGTCATTATTGTCATGACAAAAATGTCTTTATTATAGATTTGGAAAACTTAGGATATGGACCTGTGACTTAGTATGGCACACAATATCAAGAATAAAGTAGGATAGACACAAATGTAAAATAAATTTTTGAAGAAGATTACACTGAGGAACTCTCCTAGAAGACAATTAAAAAGGAAAAAGAATTTAAACTAGAAAAGAAAATCTATGAAACATACCCCACTCTTCATGTCATATATTTAGGAAGAAGTTAAAAATAGAGTGAAAACAGGTTAAGTCATGGCCATGTGTGTTACCCCATTCACTTGGTTGTTCATTTATTCCTCAAAACCCATTACACATTTACTAGGCTCTAGGCATTCCACTAGACTGTGACACAGCAAAAAAAGAGAAAAGGAATACGTACTCTAACGGATTTACATTCATTAAATAGGGGAAGAGATAGACAGTAAATACAAAAACTTTAAATTATAACAAGTGCTATGAAAAATAAACTGCACGATATGATAGCACCCAGAATAGGGGCTATTTTAAATACAGTGTCAAGAAAGATCTTTCTGCAAAGGTAACATTTGAGGTGAGATGGCATTAATGAGGAGGAGCCGGGCATTAAAGACTTGCGGAAAGAACATTCCAGACATGGAGAACTGCGATTGCAAAAGATTTGTGATAGGAACTAGATTCTCCTGTTTAAGGGGCAGAAAGAAGAGAAGTGTGGCTGGAGCATAAGGAAAAAGCAGGAGCGTAAGGAAAAGCTGCTGATTTTCTCTCAAAAATCATTTCTGGAGAAACTGCAGAAGCATGGGGATAGGGATCCAAGCAATCAACTTGGGGCCATCACTCCTCTCCCGCTTCACCAGTGAAATCAACAGCAGCCTACTAGGTCACAGATGTTGGCAGGGTGATGGACAGATCAAAAGCCCAGCTGGGAGGTGATGAGAACAGGTGTAAGCATTTACTACTCCACCTCCATCTCCTCCAAACACCAAGGGCTGGTGGATCACAGCCTACAGAGAACAATTCTTCCTGATGCTGACAATTTCTGAGAGCTTACAGATGGATTCTTGACATGGTGAAGTGGCAGCAAACTGGAGTTAACACTGGTTCTAGAACCTTCAGCTCTGAGTCTTATCCTTTGTCCTCTCCTGACACTTAACCAGGAGAGGCAGAGGCTGAAGCTTGGCTTCAGTATTTTCTAACTCACTTTAGCAGAAAAAAATTTACTACAGAAAAATTAAAAAGCACACAAATATTATAATAGGATAAGAAAAGATACAAGGCAAAAGTGAATAAGAAGAGAGCAGAAGCAAAAATATTAATACTTAATATATAGAATTCAGTCCCAAATGCATCATAAGTAACAAAGAAGGACATTACATAAAGTAAAAGGAAGAAAAGAACAAGAAGGTATAATAATCATGAGCATACATTCAATAATACAGGCTCTAAATATGTCAAGTGATAACCAATAGAATTAAATAAATCAATAACTGGTGTTAGAGTTTTTAGCACACACTTCTCAGAAGCTGATATATCAAAGGAAAAAATTAAGGTGCTTAAGTCATTAGATTTTAATAGAAAACTACATCCAAGAAACAGAAAATAAACATTTTTTCAGAAGATATAAAACATTTATAAAAGTAGAATATTTATCAGGCCACAAAGAAAGTCTTAGGAAATTCCAAAGGATCAGTGTCATATGGCCCATGTTCTTTGACCACAGTTCAATAAAATTAAGTTCATTTGAAATGGAAAAAAAGTACCACATATTTGTAAATCAAATAATGTGTTACTAAATAAATTTGGGAGGGAGGAAAATTAAGAAATATTTGGCAAAGAATGACAAATGAAAACACTTCAAGTACAAATCTGAGACAGATGATCACTGATACCTTCAAATACACTTGTCATGAAATTTAGAAAGTTAAAATTTAAAGACTAACTATTGCTCAATTCACTGTAAAATGAGCAGCAGAGCAAATAGGAATGAATAACATAAAGAACAGAAACTACAGAGAAAATTAATAAAAAAGCTAATGTTATAGTTTTCTAGTACAACTGATAAAGAAAGAGAAGACAATTTAAAAATATATATAGTGATATTGGAAATAATTGAACATTGAGAAATAATACAATGAAAGCATATTGTGAGTATCCATATGCTAATGCATTTGAAAACCAAAATGGAGACATGGCTACAAAAAAAGTAGAAAATACCTCCGCTGGTGTACTAAGCAGGAGGAAAGTTGAACGTATCAATAAGTATATTAACTAATTGATATATTGGTCTGAGATATTCTCTCCCCAAAATGCCCCATTTCTAATGGACTTAAAATACATTTTTCTAAAACTTTGAATTTAAGGAGTATGTACTGGAGACATAGTTGGGGTTTTTTTTTTTAGCATATAATAGTCTCAGCCTTTTGATTGGGATGTTAAAACCATTTACATTTAATATAATTATCAATAGGATTGTATTTACATATGCTATGTTTCTATTTGTTTTTAATATACTCTTGTTCTTTTTACTTCTCTATTCTTCCACTATTGCCTTCTTTTTGGGTTAAATATTACTAGTGCGTCTTTTTTATTCTCCTGCTGATTTTATGCATTTATTATACATGTCATTTTCTGATCGGTTACTCTAGTGATTATAATAAGCATCCTAATTTATCACAATCTACTACCAATTAATACTTAATTCTAGTAAAATATAGAAACTTGGCCCCAATTGTAGCTCTATTTTCTCTGTCTCCTTTCATACTGTAACTATCATACACGTTATATTTGTACACCCAATAAAACAGCATTATAATCATTGCTATATACAATATTATATCTTTAAAAGAAGCTAGGTGAAAATAAGGGACATATATTTATAGAGTACTTCATATTAACCCCTATATTTACCATTTCTGGTGCTTTTTATTTCTTTCTCTAATTCCAAGTTACCATCTGGTGGTCATTCCTTTAAAGAACTTTATTATTACTTATAAGACAGATCTGTTAGCAACAATTTCTCTCAGCTTTCATTGATATGGGAATATCTTCATTTTGCCTTAATTTTATAGGGTAATTTTTGTGGATATAGAATATTGGTTAACATTTTTTTTCTTTCAGCCCTTTGAGCATCTCTTTCCATTGCCTTCGGACCTTCATTATTTTAAATGAGAAGCCAGTCATATATAATGGGTCATTTTTCTTTTGCTACTTTTAAAACTTTCTCTTGATCTCAACATTTTGATCATGATGAGCCCAAGTGTAGATCTCTTTGATTTGTTCCATTTATAGTTTAAATTCTTGAATATAAAGATTCATTATTTCATCAAATTTGATACATTTTAGGCTGTTATTCGTTCAAATAATTTTTCTATCCAGTCTCTGCCTTCTATTTCTGGCATTCCTATTTCACACATACTGGCATTCTTGATGTCTCAAGGACTCTGCGACTCTGTGCAATTTTTGTCAATATTTTTTCCTTCTGTACTTCTTTTGTTAAACTTTATTAATCTTTCTTCAAGTTTACTAATTCTTCTTTTATTATACAATCTCAAAGCTGCTTTTGAGCCTTTCTACTGAATTTTTAAAACTTGAGTTATTGTGCCCTTCATCTCCAGAATTTTCATTTGGTTATATATATACATACATATATATGTATATATATATATATATATATATATATATATATATATATATACATATACAAGTGTATATGAGGGTGTTATATATAACTTTTCACTGAAAATCTCTATTCATTGTTATTACGTTTTCCTTTAACTCTTCAAATATTGTTTTCTTTAGTGTTGGACACCTTATAAATACTTTATAGTCTCTGTCTGTCAAACTAACATCTGGAACCACTCAGACAGTTTCCATTAACATTTTTTCATGCCAACTATGGTTCATATATTCTATTTACTTTGCTTATTTCATAATTTTTGTTGAAAACTGGACATTATGGATAATATAGCTCAGCAACTCAATTTATAATTTTATTCCAAAGATGATTTTCGCTGTTTTATTGTTTGCTTCTTTGGTTGAGCTAAATCTCTGATCTCTTGCTCTCCCATAGTGTGCAGCTGTTGATGTGTATGCTAAGAAAATGTTTATTCAGTCATACCTTCATATCCATTGGGGGAGTGGTTCCAAGACCCCCATGGATACCAAAATCCATAGATACTAAAGTCCCTTATATAAACTATGCACATCCTCCTGTATACCTTAAATTATCTCTAAGATTACTTACAATACCTAACACAATTTAAGTGCTATGTAAATAGCTGTAAGTACAATATAAATACTGTGTAAATAGTGGCCAGCATGGGGCAAATTCAAGATTTGCTTTTTGGAACTTTCTGGAGTTTGTTTGTTTTTAATATTTTTGGTCTGTGATTGCCTGAATCCATGAATGTGGAACCCACAGACATGGAGGGATGACTGTAGTTTTTTGTTTTTTTTTTAAGCCTGACTTTTTAGGTTTTTTCTCCCTGGATCTGTGTAACTTAGCAGTAGGCCAATGATTAGACAGAGTTTATGCTCAAGCCAGTAAGGTGTCTATCCTCCACAGATGGACCTGTGTATGTAGGAGAGGGTATTCAAATTTCAGGCTACTTTTACGTCTACCCTAGCATTTGCTTTCCACTGGAATTTTCTTGTGTCTTCTAAGTGCTTGCACACATCCCTATGATTGTCCAGGACTTTATGAATTGCTTAGTCCCTTTTTGTCTCTGCTGCCCTGTTATGAAGACATAGCCAGAAATATGCTTACTGCTATAACCTAAGATCATCCTCCTTACTGGAGTAACCAAAAATATCTCTGGATATGTCAGCTGCCCACTACTCAAAATTAAATAAACCCCTTTCAACATTTGCAGTGCAGTTGCTGATCCACATAGCCTGCTCTGTTTTGGTAGACCCTCCATATCAACCAAGCCATGGGAGTGAGATGGGACTATCATTGAGCAAGAACATCATAGAATCCCATTGCTCTTACCCAGAGTCCAACAGTTTTTCAAGCATAACTGATTGTCAGATTAACATAGGCTGCTGGTCAATTTCCAGAATGCTAAAATGGTTGTTTTACTCAATTTTGTGTAGCCTTATAGTTGTTCTTTGCAGAGGGAATTAGCTGACCTCCTTATTCAGCAACAGTCTGAAGTGCCACCCCCTCAGGGTAATTTTATATTGATTCCCAAACCAGATAAGAATAATTAGTAAGGGGAAAGTATAGACTCATTTTACTTACAAAAATAGTTTCAAATTTTCTAAATAATAACTATGCAAATTCGTGTATTAAAAATGCATTATGATTAAGTATGATTTACCCTAAGAAAATAATAATGATTTAACATTTAGCATGGTTATCAAAAAATGTATTACGTTAATAGACTGAAAGAGAAAAATTGTAAAATTATTTCAATAGTTGCAGAGAAGGCATGTGATAATGATCAAAACATATTCAGAAGAATAAAAACAGAAAGGAACTTCTAAACTTACTAAAGTTTATAGAAAAAACACCTATAGTAAACAATATACTTAATGGAGAAACTTTAGCTATATTGCATTTAATATAGGCAGAGAAAGGGCAGATTGAAGTTCATTATCATTGCTACTGTTGAACTACTGTATTGAACTCTAGATCCTCACCAATGATATAAGGAAATAAAAAGAAATAAAGAAGTGACAAGATTGAAAAGGAAGTTATAAAGCTTCTATTATTTGCAGATGATGTGATCAACTTCCAAGAAAAAGACAACAGAATTAAAAGATAAATTATAAGAATTAACAAGATATCATAAAGGTTTTTAACAGAAGATAAACCTATAGAAATCAACAGAATTTGTCTATGCCAACAATAATCAGATATAAATACCATAAACAACAAAATACCACTCAAAAGAGCAATAAAATTACAAATTTTATAGGTATTGGCAAAAAATACCTGTGGAGAATATTTTATAGATTTCATAAGATACACGAAAATTATATGAATTAATAGGATATTCTATGCCTTTGACTTGGGCAAGTTACTATTGTAAAAAGTCAATTTTACCCAAATTAATTTATAAATTCTCTGTAGCCTTTACCACATTGAGTTCTCAAACTCAAGTTGGATTTTTTATAAACTTAGTAAATTTTTTATTTCAAATATATATGTGGAAAATATACATCTGTGCATAGGTAAGTCAACTTTGAAAAAGTGAGATAAGAAAGGGGACTTGTCTTATTAGTTATTAAAGAAATGAACAATATGAACAAAAAAGGGAACTTAGAAACACATACATGCACACCTATGAATTTAATATCCTACAAAGTTGGCAACTTAAATCAATGAGAAACACTGAATGAGTGAATTGATCAATTAAAAAACAAAAGTTTCTACATAGGCCAAAGATGTTAGTGATTAGAAATTATGGAGGATTTCAGAAAACTTGGGTGGTAGGAATGGAAATCATGAAAAGGAGTCAAATTGGAATATACATTGGTTGCAAAACCAAGACTTGTTGATGGATTGCATATCAGAGTCATAAGGTTAAAGGATGACATACATAGTAATGAAGAATAAATTGATGATGCAAGAGAGAGAGGATGTCTATAGGAGGAAACTCCTTGAACAAAGCATCTTATTCTGAGAGTAAGAAGCAGGGTTAATTTTCTTTTTATTAACATCTTTATTAGAGTATAATTGCTTTACAATGGTGTGTTGGTTTCTGCTTTACAACAAAGTGGATCAGCTATACATATACATATATACCCATATCTCCTTCCTCTTGAGTCTCCCTCCCACCTTCCCTATCCCACCCCTCTAGGTGGTCAGAAAGCACTGAGCTGATCTCCCTGTGCTATGCGGCTGCTTCCCACTAGCTATCTATTTTACATTTGGTAGTATATATAAGTCCATGCCACTCTCTCACTTCATCCCAGCTTACCCTTCCCCCCGCCGTGTCCTCAAATCCATTCTCTACATCTGCATCTTTATTCCTGTTCTGCCCCTAGGTTCATCAGAACCAATTTTTTCTTAGATTCCATATATATGTGTTAGCATACGGTATTTGTTTTTCTCTTTCTGACTTACTTCACTCTGTATGACAGACTCTAGATCCATCCACCTCACTACAAATAACTCAATTTCGTTTCTTTTTATGGCTGAGTAATATTCCATTTTATATATATGTCACACCTCCTTTATCCACTCAGCTGTCGATGGACACTTAAGTTGCTTCCATGTCCTGGCTATTGTAAAGAGAGCTGCAATGAACACTGTGGTACATGACTCTTCTTGAATTATGGCTTTCTCAGGGTATATGCCCAGTAGTGGGATTGCTGGGTCGTATGGTAGTTCTATTTTTAGTTTTTTAAGGAACCTCCATACTGTTCTCCATAGTGGCTGTATCAATTTACATTCCTACCAAGAGTGCAAGAGGATACAAGACGAAAAGACAACCCTCAGAATGGGAGAAAATATTTGCAAATGAAGCAACTGACAAAGGATTAATCTCCAAAATTTACAAGCAGTTCACGCAGCTTAATATCTAAAAAACAAACAACCCAATCCAAAAATGGGCAGAAGACCAAACAGACATTTCTCCAAAGAAGATATACAGATTGCCAACAAACACATGAAAGAATGTTCAGCATCACTAATCATTAGAGAAATGCAAATCAAAACTACAATGAGAAAAAAAAAAAACTACAATGAGGTATCACTTTACACCAGTCAGAATGGCCATAATCAAAAAATCTACAAACAATAAATGCTGGAGAGGGTGTGGAGAAAAGGGTTAATTTTTGATGGGAAAAATCTAAGCAGAGAAAGTAGATTGTTTTCTTTTACCGTTAAGAGGAAAATAACAACAATAAAAATATACTATAATTGCATTAATCTATTCACACACAGACAAGTAAACATCTAGACAGAAATTACTTGAAGGCAAACAGCCAAATATTAACTGCCTTAATTTGTAAGTAAATAATTTCCTAGGTAGCAAAACATGTAACCATAGGAACTTTATCTAGAGGTCAAAATTATAATTCAGGCATAAAATGGTAACAGAGAAGTATAATGTCTTAATATTCTATAATTTTATTTCTTAAGAATCCTATTTCATTAAAATTCAGTAAATGTGTGTCTACATATGAAAACGTACCACTAGTAATGCCTTAAAATAGTAGGTTTAAGAACGATGTGTGTGTGTATATGTGTGTGTATGTATTTGGGGGATTTTTGTTTGTCACTTTCTTGTATTTTATATTTTTAAACACCAACGATATATCAGTTTTTCATGAAGAAAAAAGAGGAGGAGGAAGGGAATGGATTTTATAGCATAAGCCTCTCTCTAAATGTCACAAAGAAAGGCAGATTTGAAAAGTATCAATAAAGTTTTCTGACCCTCACAGATTTGGGGGAACACAGAAGCAGCTCCCTTTTGCTCAAAGAGTTTGTAGTTATTGACCAATTGTGTGGTGACTATGTTATTGTTTTAAAAGTGAGACTGGTTGAGCCCGGGCAAAGATTTGGTTGAGTCGGTCTACTGTGGAGGCTGAGGTGCTCAGACAGTCCTGAGTAACACTGACAAGGAGAATGGTAGCTTGGTTAGACCAGGGATATTAATGTAATTTGGGTGTGCCTTCCCTGACTGATCATTTTAGTTATGTGTCAGAGGCAGGAGAGGAGGAAGAGAAAGAAGATATTGGAGAAGAAGCTACATAGGAGATCTGGAATAATATGAGTAGTTGTCAGAATACCTGGCAATAGCCCCAGCTTTGTCAATAACTTATTGTAAGACATTGTAGACAGAGATTTCAACAAGTCTGGGCCTATAACTTTTATTTTTTTGTATAAATAAGAATTTTTGTATAATAAAATATTATTTATAAAGGGAAATGGTTATGTGTTGCACCTGTATAGTTTCTTTCATTTTATTTAATTAAAAAATTGTTTTACCACAGAACAGTTTTCTCCAACAAATATTAGCCTGAATTCCAATTTGCAAAATAGATATAAATAAGCAAGTTTACTTGAATTAGGGGAAATCTCCAAGTATTAGAAAATATGTTCAGTCGGAAGAGAAAGAGGAAAAGAGAAAGGAAATAAAATGAGTCAAATGTCTGCTAACACATGTTAAACATTGTAGCTGGCTTTTAAAACTTAGTTTCTCATTTGATCCACATTCCATTTCACAGGTGAAAAAACTGAGACCCAGATATACATAAATTGTCCGAATTCTGAGACTTGAACTTAGTTCTACAGTCCCGTGAATTCTCTTGTTGGAGCTAAGACAGGACAGTAGAAATGAGAAATGGCCATGGAAGGCAGACATCACACTGGCTTACACCACCTCTTAGCATGTGTCTGTGCCCCAGATGTTTTCAGAGAGTTGGGTCATGGGTTGGACCTATGGACAAGCTGTACCAGATATTTAGCCTACCCCTGGACTACGCCATGTTCCCTCCCTTCTAAGTAGCTGGCCTCACAACAGGTATGACCTAGTAATTAAGAAATAAAGAGATCTGAATAGAGTTGAACATAATCTCTAAAGCAAATATGACAAGTTGACTCCAAATAGTCTCACCTTTGCTGGGGCAGTAGCCCTGGCTCTTGCTAAAGGCCTGGCCCTTCTCTGGGATTTTGCTTCTTTTTCTCTGGAAGATAGGAAAGAACAGAATAGCTCAGATATGCTTGACCAATTTTAGGTCTAACATCATACATGGTAAACTTAATTTTGGCTATTCTTCTCAGCTTAATCTAGCTTGGTAGAAGTGGAGGTATGTCTGGAAATAACCACAGGTACTGTAAATCTCTCCTCAGTGCTGAAATATATCTCAAATGTGGTTCTATTAAAGGCAAGAATCTTTACTGTTAACTGTATAACTGATTACCCACCTTAAATACTTCCATCATCCAGGTGGTCACTAACTCTAAAAGCCATTTATATCATTTGTGGAATGCTCTCTTTGAAAGACCATATTCAGATTGATCCAAAATCTACCCACCTGTCTTGGTCTGAGGTTCCAATCTCTAAGGACCCACAGAGCAAATTCAGCAATTTAAAGATAACTTTAATGCCTCATACAGTCTCCTCCTTTCCAGGTTAAGAAGCCAAGTTTATCCCAATATAATTTACATAAGTAATAAAGACAATAATGGTGTGAGTGACTTCAAAGTGATAAATAACCCACCTTGTATGTCTAAAGGCATTTAATTTTTATTTTAAATTATTTTTCAATAAATTTATTCTATTTATAGTTTCAGTCTCCTAACAAAACATCCTATGTAACAAGGAGGAAACTCTTTAGTAAATATTACACCTGCTGGTTTACATTCAGCTTTCAAGAGGCTAAGAAAGGATTGTTCACCTTGCCCTGAGAGTTCTCCCTCCCTAAATTTTGCCTTGCCTTCCTTTATCTTCCTACAGTGTCTCCATTAGGAGCAGCACATGTGATCAGAGCTTTGTTATCCCAATATTAATGACTATGTCAGATTAAATCCCTTGACACATTACCAACTTGGCATTTTAAAAGCTGATTATAATATAATTATCTTCAGTGGGTAAGTTTCGTATTGGCTTGGTATCAGAGTTGAAGTTGTGTTTTTTTGTTTTTTTTTTTTTGCGGTACTCGGGCCTCTCACTGTTGTGGCCTCTCCCGTTGTGGAGCACAGGCTCCGGACGCGCAGGCTCAGTGGCCATGGCTCACGGGCCTAGCCGCTCCACGGCATGTGGGATCTTCCCAGACCGGGGCACGAACCCGTGTCCCCTGCATCGGCAGGCGGACTCTCAACCACTGCGCCACCAGGGAAGCCCCCAGAGTTGAAGTTTTGATGGTGGTCAGAAACCGAGAATGAATTCTCTGTTCAAAACCAAATTCGGTCCCTTTGATTTGAGGACTTGCAACTGATAACTCAAGCCTTTGCCACCTATGGAGTGTCACTGGAGAGAAGGAAATAGTTAAGAAGCATTGCAAAGATGTCAGTAAACCTCCGGGATATTAATTCTTTCTGAGTTGTGGGGAGTTGGAAGCCACAGTCAATCCTAGGGTCCATCTCATGCTAGCATAATCCTAGATGTCTGAAGACACTGGCAGCTCACAGAGTCAGGGTGGATCTTGATTCTCCTGGTTGGCTCTCACAAGAAGAGTCTGGCATCATTCTCAGGGGTACAACAGAGTCAGGTCTTAACAGGCTCAAGAATTCTTTTCTCCCAGGGTCAGAAAACTCAACTTGGAAGTACATCCTCAAAAAACTATTAAGTGCTGCATGAGGTACTGATACCAGGCCCTCTGGGATATTTTGGAATACCAGGAGTGATTATTAAAATCTTTCCGAGTGGGTGGCATTTATCCAACTTTACTTGATGGTAGGTATCACAGTGATCTGCTAAGCATTTTTATTTACCCACTTAGATTTAGAAAAATATATTTGACAGAAAATAAAAATAATACACTTAGTAGTTCAGAGAATAACTGGTAACTCAAAACACTTGAAAGAAAGATTTAACTTTACTCACAATATCATTTTGCATGTGGCACATTTGTTGATGAACACTATTCCGTCAGAGCTCTGAAAAAGGTTTTTATCTCGGGAACAGAACAGTTTTCCATTTTTCATCAGTGCCCTATATTCACTGCATGTTTCCTTAGGAAAATATGAAAAAAATGCTTACAGAAATCTCATCAAAGCAAGACTTTACCTTCTAAGAACAATATTATTTCATGACCACCACCCGCTTTGTATGGAAGACATTCACTCAGGTGATACAGATAATACAAATAAAAGTAATGAATCTGGATTGTCTCTTGGAGATTGAAAATTCACCTAAAAGCATTCATCTAAAGTCATTAGTGAAATGGAAAGAAAAGGGACTTGGAGTCAAAAGATCTGAGGTTATCTTCCAGGGTTCTCACTTACAAGCCCAATAGCCATAGCAAATGAACTTCTCAAAGGCTCATTTACTCTATCTGTAAAAACAGAGGATATAAGTATATGTGTTTCATAAGTTTCATGTGGATTAAATATCATAAGCATGTAAATCCCTCAAAGAGTGCCTGATACATAGCAGATATTCAATAATTAGATTCTCTACCTCTCGTCTTCCTCCTGCTTTATTATTATAGTTGTTGCTATTGCCATTATTATTGGAATATGCTAAGATGATGCATATAAAATACCTAGCACACAGTTCAATAATATTGGCCATTAAAAGGTATAGGAAAATGTTGCAATATATTTGATGAAGGTCTGCTATATGTCACTCACTTTTTTTCTAGGAGCTTAATATTAATGGTGCATTTGCACTACCTAGTAAAGTACTGATTTAAAATGTTATACTACCTATTAGTTTAGGAAATCCACTGGTCCTTTAAAGCCTTTGTAATCTATGTTTTCTTTTTTTTTTCTTTTGGTTTTTTGTTTTGTTTTGACTTTGAAACTACAAAGCATAAAGATCCTTGTACCAGAAAAAATAAGTAAATCAATCAAGCCTTTGCTCCAGCTCTGACACAGGCAACCTCTTCCAAAGGACAGATTATAGAATTCTATTCAGCCTCCTATATCTTTATAATAATCATTCAGTTAATCCACAAACACTTATTATGAGGATACTATACTTTCCTGGGTGTCATGGATACAGCAATAAATAAGGCAGGAAGGATCATTGCCTAAATGGTGCTTACCATCTAATGGATAATGATGTAACTAACCTAGCATCCTATAAACAGGAAGCAGTTGGTAGCACTTGCAGAATGAATGATTAATGGTGAAGAAGAATAAATAATTTCAGAGACCAGCCCGAGGAAATTTCGCTAAGGGTGACCTACTAAAACATCTCTAAGAGTATTATCACCACCCAGTGATCTTATCTGAGTAGCAGGGCAATAATTTCTGGCAACAGACTGACAACTGGGCCTCTTGAGATCTGTGTCTGGTCTCTGATTCTATAGTATCTTATGCCAGTATTGCAAGTTACTGCTTAGCTGGCTGGATATAACTGATTCTATAAAGTCTAGATAAAAACATTGTCATAGAATCAGAGAACAGCCTGGTGACTCTGTAATAGAAATATATCCCTTGTGAGGTAGGTCTTAAAGAAAGTGCTGAAAACAAAGATTCATGATAAGAATGAAGCTTTAAATAGTTTTTAGTGGTCAACTGAAAAAGAACATTCTCAATCAAGATAATTCCTGAATTGGACTTCTCCTATGTCATAATTAGAAAAATACCTAAATCCTAGAAAGACACACTTTTATTTTTACATGAATGGACAACTGAGTCCCAGAGAACAGGTAAGAAATTTGTTCACAGTTTGTAATTAGTAAAGATGGAACTCGATGCTATTTTTCTGAGTTATGAGGTTATCCAGTGTATTCTTTTGGGAAATAGGAAAAGGCCATAAAAATTGAAATCAGCAGTTGTGTTTTTCTCTGGGAAAAATGAAATAACCTCCCAATGACCATAAAAGAAAGGGCTGAAACAGGAACAGGTCTGGACCATAAAGGAATCCTGAGTTGGTGAGATGACTTCCCAGCAACCGATTACTTGCAATCTAACTTCCAGTCTTTGGCTCATTTTTGTTTTGTTTTGTTTGTTATAGTTGCTCTTTGTGTTTTCTCCACTTGTCTCAGAGAAACTGGAGCCCTTTAGGGCCAAGCTCTTTCTGTTTTCCTTCACTGGATGTGATATTGCCCAGTGTTTTCCATTTTTCCTCCCTAGGCATCATCATAAACCCCTCAGGAGCTGGCATCACCCCTGCTCTGTGTTAGAGCATTATCAAGGTTGCCATGGCTTCGTAATAACTCTTCTGGGATGACAAATTTAAGCATATGGTAAAGATCCTTGCAGATTACTCCAGTGCTTTTCTGTGCTATTCTGGCTCATGTTTGTAAAATTCAACATGTTTTTATATTGTACTAGAAAGAACTTGAGCTACTGAACTTAGAAAATAAAATTTCCAGCACTATAAGAAAGACTAAATTAATAGTTTTCATTTCTGACAAACTATCCAAAGACTATGATCAGAAATATTTCCAGATAAATAATTATGTTTTAAATTCTTTTTGCTTTTGCCAACATGAGAGGTGGCTAAATTTGTTTTTAAAATGTTTTTCAGTGAAATAGAGTTCAACAGTATGAGAAATATCAGTGCAAAATTTGAAATATCCACCGAAACTACTACCCATTATCATAGACACTGAAAAAAGAAAATTGTGGCTTCATGCTCAGTAAGATTTACACAATACCCTTCTTTTTCCAGTATGAAATATCCAAATGAGCATGCTCTTCAATTCTCAAAAATCCAGGCTTTTTTTCTACCCTACCATCCCACTCTACTTAGGCAATAGAAGTTTCTGAACCTCTCTTTAATCAGGAAACTTAAATGAAATAATAGAGACTATAATGGAATTCTCTAGAATATTCCTGTAAGTTTCTTTAAAAAAAAAAGTAACAATAAAATACAGCAAGAGTATTTTAACTACATTTATAAGAGTTTTGGTGTAGAAAAGAATCTTTTTACTATTTTATTCTTTCAATGTTCGTGGTCTTTGAGAAACATAGCAAATATCTGCTACATAAATAGAAATATTTTCAATCTGAAATAATGGCACAGTTGTGTGTGTGTGTGTGTGTGTATAATTGGCTCTTTCAACGTGCCTTTCAAATAGATTAAAAAATGTTTAATTTCTATAGAAAATGATTCCTTTATTTCTCAATCAAAAGATCCCTTAGAGTTGGTGCAGACCCTTCCAGAGTCAGGGCCTCTGCCATCACAGGTGCTTCTGCCTGGTCTGCTGAGAGTTACAAGTAACTTCATGATTCACTCCCACCTCACCTTTAGATCCATGTTCTAATGCTATCTTCTCAGAGAGAACTTACCTGACTATCTCAAGAAGAACTGATACCATCTCCATCCCCAGAAATTCCTGTCTTCCATCCTGCTTTATTTTTCTTCTAGCACTAATCATTATTTAATGTTGTATATATTTTACTAATTTACTTATTAACTTGTTTGTTTTCTTCCACTAAAATGTAAGCTCCATGACGGCAGCGTTCTTTTTTGTTTTTATATCCCTGGCATCTCAAACAGGATCTGACATGCAGTAGATGCTCAGTAAATATGTATTGAATGAAATATATACACTGACAAGATACAGACAGCCCCTTTTTGCATAATGATCACAAGAAAAGTTATTTCAGTTTCCTATGTGTATCATGACTTTTCAGCTGTTAAACTGAACAACAGTAATTCACTAGTGTGTTTGTTTATGGAATTTTAAAGCACTCCTTTAGTGTGGCAGATTGCCTCTTTCAGATATCCATTATCATTAAGACGTTGACTGGTGTGAGTGTGTGATTCATATCTTGATTCATAAAGACCTGTTTCTGTGTTTTTAACAAAAGCTATTAGTACCCATGAGTATAATATATCTGTATTATAATATGAAGGTGTTGGCCACAGAACATTTTTCTTTAGGGATCTTGGAATGAATTCAATGAAGAGCAAAAGCAGGACTAACCTGAATTTCACCTTCACTGGCAGCATCTGGGACAAAAATACAGAAACCAAAGTTAAGGGAATGTAAAACATTTAATAAGTAAAACAATTTACTGAGTGTAGTAGCTTGCTTATTTTAATGGCAGTATATTTTAAAACCACAAATTGATTTGAACACATTAAAATTTACCATGGCAAATGAAGTGAGGGCACTGCACCAGGCAGTATATACAGTCACAAAGATCTCTCGCTCATAAAGTTCCAATTACTTTGAAAAATAATACTTACTCATATGCTTTCTGACCCCCTCAAAATATCTAATTTCTAAAAGATCCCTTCAGAACAAAGTATTGCAGGCCTCTTTTAAAATTATAACATAGTACACCTATCAAATATATCAATTATAGTTTTAAGGTATACTGTAGCACAAAGTTTATATCATATATATACATAAAATTAAATTTTCTGAATTCTGGTAGCTCTGCCTCCTCATTATAGCCACAAAAATTAGAGATCTGGTAAATATTAAGATTAAACTCACAGACTAATATACTCTCTCATTAACAGACTTTTTTTGTACCTATACACATTTTTAGGAAAGTGGGCATCATTTGTGTATAATGGTCTCCTCACTCTCCATCTCTGAGGTTTCCTTTTAAAATATGTAAATGCTTCATAGCAGGTTAAGTCTAGGCAATCTTGTGTTCCCTTCAAATTCAAATAACAAAAGCAAAAACCTACTTCCTAGCTCCCATAGAAGTCCCTTACCAATTAGATGAAATATTTTCAATCCATTTAGGATTTGAAAACACAAAAATAAAATTTGCTAGAAAGCACTACTGCTTTAAAATAAAAACAGATGACTGAATTTGAGTTTTTAATGTTTTATTTACAAATATAGTATTAAAATATACATATTAAGTACATCTAAGTTTTAAATATCTGTTATACACATAATTCATATCAGTATCAATTCATAGGCTTAATATCCTACATATGTATAATATATATAATTCATATTGTTATGAACTTTTATGTTTGGTGAGGGGAATATGGAAAAGAATCTATTAGCTTTTCAGAATTAATGTTGAATTAATGGAAGGATTTCTGATGGATAAAAATTCAGATTATCTCAAACTACTTGTCATTTCTAAAGATAACATAGCTATAAAACCACATATGTAATTCTTCAAAACTCTACGTCTGGCAAGATATTTCAGGGATATATATATATATATATATATATATACACACATACATACATACATACACACACACACTGAAGAAGGAGGGAGAGAGACAAGTCCCTGCCCAAAGCTTTAGGATGTGTGGCAAGAGGCTTAGACTACAGGTAAATTGCTCACCTTGTATGAGGCAAAGAGCCAGGGTCAGAAGCACTGGCACTGCAGCTATCTTCATGTTGAAGACAATGTAAGTTGGTTACACGACTGCTCCTTGCATTGCTCACCAGCTGGTGCTCTAAGACTGAACCTGTGGAGATGCAGCTCATTTATAGTATACTGTGGGTGACACCCACAACAACAGCCAAACTGTAAAACCAGTTGTTCAAGGTCATGCTAAACTTAATATACCACATCAATTTAGTTTCCATCTTTTAGGATCCTGTCAAGGTGGCAGATTTGAACAGGTATTATTTCTAAAGTACTTCTAATATGTCTTCATGATACCTCCCCTAGAATGCAACAGATTATGTCCAAGGACCCTACTCAAAGTTTAGTACTCCATAATCCTATATCAGAACTGAATTCCTCACCAACACCAGACACATTTCCTTGTAGACAAACATGTTTCTAACTCAGCTCCCTTCATAAGTGGGAGGGGAGGGAAAAAGAAGACAGATGGGTTGTCTTACAAGCCAAGTAAAGATTTAAAGATTTCTACATCTGAAGAAAGCTGTGTATAGCAAGAGCACCTAGGATTCCTTTTGCTTCCATCTGCATCTGTTCTAAAGTGTCTCAATTCAGTGTCACAGACACATATATAAGTTAGAATTGATGGGATCAAAGCCCTTTTAAATATTGTTCCAGAAAACTGATCTAAGCCTATCCAACGCTGAAATCGTGTCAATATTCTGAATCCCATCAAAGCTAGAATATTTCCCTTTCTTTTTTTCATGAATTTCTTTCCTATAAAATATAATCATTGGTCTCAAGGTCTGTGCTATAAGCTTTATTTCTTTCCAGTGGTTTAGTGAAATTAGTGACCATGGAAAACAAGTTCAAATTGCACGACTATCACAGGTTAGAAAATTGACTGTCTCAGATTAATGGAAAAAGAATGGGACAGGGAGTCAGAAAATTTGTTTCTATTCCTGTCTTTGCAACTACACAGTGTAACGGAAATGAACCTGGCTTTGATGCATTAATAGATCTGGGTTCAAATCCTGACTCACGAGTTACTAGCTATGTTGTCTTGGGCAAGTCACTTATTTGCTTTCAGCCTCAGTTTCCTAATATATGTAAAATAGAGATAGTAAAACTATATTGTACAATTGTTGTAAGAGTTAGGTCAATCGTGTGTATGTATGTGTACTGTTTAGAACAATTCCAAGCATATGTGGTAAGTTTTATAGTTAATGATAGCTGGCCTTGCATTTTTATCTCATTATAATGATGTGATTTACTAGGTAATTTCTAAGACTCCAAGAAAAGTCAACATCTCTTAAACGTGGTCCACAATGACAGATTTAAGTTTACTCGGCATAGAAATAACAATCCCCAAACATTCTGAAGTAAAATCAAAAAGTCAGGATATAGGTTCTCTTTTTCATCCTATCATTGTGTTCTAAACCATGACACCTGAAATAGATCAAAGTATTAACCATCTAAACTTTGCCAAAGTCATTGCTAGGTTTCGGTCATCACTGATGTCTATAAAAATTCTCCTCTGCATAATGACATACGAATACTAATCTTTTAATCTTCCATTTGCTCTGTTAGACCATATGAAATGTGTCCCAACCATATGGTAGAGAAGTTTAATGCCTTACAATAGAATTGGTGACTGTGTACTATGTTCTGATGAACACCAAATCTAGCCCAAATAGACAGTATTCCCAGGAGTGGAAGTAGTGATAGGGTGTAACAAAAGAACCAAAAGCTGATTGCATCTCTAAAGTATCCCTGCTATGAGGGAAGGTTGAAGGAGTTGGTTTCTTTCTTACTGAAGAAGAGTTCCTTACTAACACCCAGAACCTTCTGAAATGATGAATAAGAGGATTCAGACTGATAATCTCTTCCAGCAGAATAAGATGGCAAGGAGAAGATTCAGTGAGCACCCCCAATACTGGAAGTACATGTCAGCTGGCTCTTGTCTTCAGACCTACTTCTGCATTTCATTTTAGAAATGTAAATCCAGAGGTGATTAATCATACACTCTGTTAATCACTCCTTATTTTTGAAAACCATGGACTTTAAATTCAAATGAATGGGACTGAGGTTTTAGAGAACTGAGTTTTGGGTTAATAGAGTACTTTTATATTAGGTTATCAGAGTACTTTCCTGAAATTCTAAATTCTATTTTTTTTGGGGGGGGCAGCTCTTTCAATTATTCATCAAACGTGTAAAACCCTTTTTCTTCTCATTAAAAAGGAATGGAGTTAGGTTGTAAAAAGTATAAGCTTTACAATACAAAACATGTATCAAGTGGCCCAGAATCTGAATTCACATCAAGGATATTGACACAGAGGGAAGAGATAAGAAAAATATAAAGTAAACAAGATTTTGTAGATCTGTAATATTACTAAAGACAAAGGTTATTTCCAAAATCCAAAGTTAGCAGATCATTGTTCAGATCTTCTCTTTTTCTATGCTGAGATATCCTTGATGATCACAATAATTTAATAAATAATTATAGTCCCTTACAATTAAATCACCTTCCCCATCTTTCCAAACAATCTGTCATCCATTAGCTCTCATGACTTGTTTATGCAACGCAGTGATGCAGCAGAGTAGGTGTTATTGTCCTTTCCTTACCTGCCCAAAATGGCGCCATTAATAAACCTCAGAGTAGGAACTAGCTTGGATGGTAATACCAGCCTTGCCACTTTCTCACCTTTTACACCCTATGTGGCCATCGCATAGCATTTCAGACAGTTCAAAGAGAATCCGGACGTTAACAGTGCTTTAAACTAGGTTCAACATTCTACTGCTAACGTAGTCCTTTATGTTTATCTGCTCCTCTCACATTCATACACACACACACAACCATAAACCCATAATGACAAAAAGAATTACGTTGTGACCGTGACTGAAAAAGTATATGTCCTAACAGTTCTTAGAAGATGAATTAATTACTTTTTTATTTTCCTAATTTTTAATTTCCTTTCCTAAAATTCTCATGTTTTCCCCCATTAATTTAACATGTCTGTATTCTCCTTTTTTGAAAGACACTAACTGGAAAATAGATTTTACCCCCCTTTTCTTATCTTGAAATGTCCCATTAACAGGTACCTTTACTCCTTCTCTGGGAGTTCCTTTCTGTTTGTCTAGAAAGGCTGAGAAACTATAAAGATAAGCATGTCATTTTATCTAAGAACAGGATGAGATGGGCATTCTTTGATCACTAAGCATACAGACCCTACTATTTATAGACATAATTGTTGCTTATGTTAGATTAGGATTAAGAAAACAGGAATGTTTTAATACCTAATTTTTAACTGTATTAAATTTTATGTATCAGGTTATATTTTGTTCTTAAATACAATATCTAGCTTCTCCCTACAGCTGATGCTACTGGAACTCCTATTCCATGACCCTACACTATCCATCACTTGAAAATTCTGTACATTCTCAAGTCTCCTAGGATTCATTCTGACTGTAGAAAACAAGTTTGTGGAGCTACAGTCCTTTGGAAAAAAAATCACAATGAATTAATTCTGAAGTAGCTAGTATAATGAGTTTTGGCAAAAAAGTAACCCATATTTTACAGTGAAATACTTTTATGTGTGTGTGTATATACAATAAGAAAAAAACTGTTAGATTTATAAGCAAAAGTAGAAAAAGGTGGTGTATATATTACATTATTTGCAAAGAAATATAAAATTTGCTATCATTTGTGGTACACTTACTAAGTGACAGGTACAACAAAAAAGAGTATCATTTTTTTCTTTTTTTACAGGTTAAAAAATGGAGGTTTGGTGAGATTGTATAACTTTTCCAAGGTCATACAGCCTGTAAGCAGTGGTCTTTGCAAATGATAACACTCAATGAAAATAAAGGCAGTGAAATCCAGAGTCCAAGCTCTAAAATAACACACACTGTAGTGACCATATTATTTACACCTATAACTAGTTTATCTCAGACACTTCCTGTTATAGACTGAACCGTGTCCCTCCAAAATTCATATTTTTAAGTCTTAAACCCCAGTATTGCAGAATGTGACTGTGTTCGAGGAGAGGGCCTTTACAAAGGTGATTAAGTTAAAACGAGGCCGTTAGGGTTGAGCCCTAACCCAAACTGACTGGTGCCCTTATAGGAGGAAATTTGGATGTAGAGAGACACCAGGGATGCCTGTGCACAGACACTTACACCAGGCCACATGGTTTGTAAGCACTCAAGCTGTGGCTCACATCTAGGTTTTAAGACTTAAAAATTTCATTCAAACAAGTACCAAGTTAAATAGCACCAACCACTGTGTCATACAACAATCTTGATTCACTAGACAGAAAAAAGCAGTAAGAATGAATAATAAATCAGAGAATCCTCAGGTATGGGACCAAATTACCAAAATGTGATTTAACAAGTTAAAAATATAAGTCCAAAGTTAGATGTTATGGTATTCCAATAGATTCTATAATACTCCCCACATGAATACAACAAATATTTACTGAATGCATACAATTATCTGTTATCATGTGAGAGCCCAGCATTAAGCTTGTGAATAAAATAGATGTGGTCTCTAATCTCTAAGAAATTATACTCTAGTGGAAGAAATAGAAAATAATCATACAAATCATTGTTCACCTGACTTTGTGAAAATCTTTTAAAAACGATGTCCATAGAGTAAAACTAGCATATAATACAGATATTTGGCCTCTAGAAGGGAATTCCCTGATGATACTCTCAATTCTTAAAAAAATAAGCTGGGGTTAAAAAGGCGTATAGCCTTCAATCATCTGAAAAATTCAGTTAATCAAAATGAATCATTCCTTGTAGAAAATAAACTTATAGTTACCGGGGGGGCGGGTAAAGGAGGGGAAGGGATAAATTGGAAGATTGGGATTGACACATACACACTACTATATATAAAATAGATAACTCATAAGGACCTACTGTATAGCACAGGGAACTCTACTCAATACTCTGTAATGGTCTATATGGGAAACGAATCTAGAAAAGAATGGGGGCTTCCCTGGTGGCACGGTGGTTGAGAGTCAGCCTGCCGATGCGGGGGACACGGGTTCGTGAAGATCCCACATGCCGTGGAGCAGCTAGGCCCATAGGCCATGGCCGCTGAGCCTGCACGTCCGGATCCTGTGCTCCGCAACAGGAGAGGCCACAACGGTGAGAGGCCTGCGTACCACAAAAAAAAAAAAAAAAAAAAAAAGAAGAGATATATGTATATGTATAACAGATTCACTTTGCTCTACACCTGAAACTAACACAACGTTGTAAATCAAGTATACTCCAATAAAAATTTAAAAATATATATTTTAAATGAATCAGAGAATGAAATTTTGCTGTAGTCATTTCTTTTACCTGAATTTTAGTTTCCACTCTATTACTAGTTAGTTAACTAACACTATTGGGGATGGGGGCAGGAGTTATTTAAAAGTGAATTTAAAAGTGAATATAGAAATTATTTTGCATTTAGTGGGTTTTTTGTTTATTTTGAGTGACACCTCCCACATGATATTAATGCACTTCATCACCACATCCTTACTATAAAACACCTCTATTTAAGAAGGTATTTTCCCAGAAAGTAATTTTAATATTTCTGAGCAAGAAGCTGTAAGTAGTGGACATTTGTTATCTACATACACAACCTTGGAAAATGCAATAACCAGCTTTAGTCTATTTTTTCTGTCACTTCTAGATAGAAAATACTGCTTATGCTTCTGAGAAGTATTGTAAAACTGTATAGGAAATTATTTAAGAATTCTATGCAGTTACTAACATTAATAAAGGCTATTAATATACTTATTATTATTGTACTTATAGAGCAATTGCATATAAAATTTATTTTTATAATAGGATATTTATATAATAATAGAATGCAATACTAATTTGTATACAATATGTATATATAAAAATATTTATATACTGTCTATATTTTATATATTTGATCCTCACATTAACTCTTTGAGGTAAGCAGATAATATCTTATTTCCATTTCATGGTCAGTAAAACTGAAAATCAGCATGGTTGAATGATTTTCCTCAAGTCTGTTAGCCATAAGTGGAAGAGCTGTGACAGGAATTCAAGTTTCCTGATATATATATATATATATATATATATATATATATATATATATATGTATTTGTTCTGATATATTTTTTTCACATTCTCCCATATTTAACAGAGGTCTAAACACAAATTCAGTGAGATTAGGATAGGAAAGAAGAAAACATGGAAAGAGTACAGAAGAGAGGCATGTATTCAGAAAGAAAATAAAGGAACAGAAGGACACCAAATATACTGAGAGAAAAAATCAAGTTTGAACCAATCTTGGTGATGAAGGGCAATATTAACATGTAAAATGCTTTACAAATTACAATTTTTAATACATATTCTCATTTGGGCCTCATGAACAACCTTTTGAGTAGGCTGGACATACATTATTGCTAGCGTCCCCATTTTACTAAAATTTAGAGAGATCTTTCCCAAAGATACAAACAGTAAGTGGTGAAAGCTGGAATCAGACTGAAGTCTACTCAATCAAGATTCCATTGTCTTTTCCCTATGCCCTTTGGCTTTTTTTTTTTTTTGAAGATCAAAGTTTATTTACTACCTGCATACAAAAACATATTGCACATCAAACAACCAAAATCAAAAAAATAATAACAATAATGGAAAAAGGGGAAAAAAGAAAGAAAAAAGGGGGAAAAAAGAAAAGGAAAAGATACTCTACTGAAGACTAACATGTAGTTTATACAGAATAAACCTTCTGGAACACTGTGAAAGATGCTTGAAGCTTTCATAATTTCATCAGGAAGAAAATGATGAGAAGGCAAATAAGAAAACTAAAATACCTGAGTTATTTTCTGAAAAGAGAAACAAAAAAATATGTATGCTAAGGGATATACCAGGTTTTGTTTTGTTTCATTTTTTTTTTTTTTTTTTTTTTTTTTTTGCGGTACACGGGCCTCTCACTGTTGTGGCCTCTCCCGTTGCGGAGCACAGGCTCCGGACGCGCAGGCTCAGCGGCCATGGCTCACGGGCCTAGCCGCTCCGCAGCATGTGGGATCTTCCCGGACCGGGGCACGAACCCGCGTCCCCTGCATCGGCAGGCGGACTCTCAACCACTGCGCCACCAGGGAAGCCCTGTTTTGTTTCATTTTTAATGATAAGATTTCCACTTCTGGCCAAGATGCAGTAACAAGGAAAGAATATTTCCTCCCACCTGAAACAATAAAATAAAAAAATTAGTTAAAAAAAAAAAGCTACATGAAACAAGAGTTTTCTGACACTGGACATTAGATAATGCAGGTCATGATCCTTGGGAGTGGGAATAGAACCCAAGTTAGCTTTACATTGCCACAGCTTACTGTCTATAGTTTCCAGTCTGTTGAATAGATAGAGAAAACACAGGTAGAGCACAGCAGTCTCCCTGAGATGAGGATACAAAGCTAAGAGTTGAGGAGACCAAGGGAGGTAAAATTTACATGGCATGATACCAAGAAGAGAGAACTTCAAAGAGAGATTTGCAGCAAATTGTCCACCTAGAGTCTTCAACTGAGTGATAGTCAGTAACTGTGTGTGAGAAAACTACTCAAGGCTGTGGAAAAAAGGGTGCTAAGAAGTAGAGGGAATAATATCCAGAGTAAAACAGGAGAGGAGATGGCTTGTGTTCCCACCAATCAAAGGGAAAAACCTGTCATTTAGTTAGATATCTGAGAATGGTATTTCCCTAGTAGTGAGAAAAAATTAACCACAAAAGGTTGCTCTGGTTCCACCTAACAAAGCTTAAAAGCAAGGCTAGAAAGGATCAAAGTATTTTCAAGTAACTTTACTGTGTCCCAGCACAAACCTCAAGGACATTTAGAGGAAAGAAAAATATTCATCACTGAACAAAGTAAACATAAAATGACTAGCATACAATCCGAAATTATCAGACAAACCAAGAAACAGGAAATAGAATTTATGTTAAGAAGAAAAATCAATCAAAAGAATTGACTGGACTCATGATTCTAGCCAAAAGAAAGTAATAGGAACTGGAGTTACATTACTGCCTGCAATAAGTAAACAAATAAAAACAAACATAAAATATATGAAACAATGGTTTTCAAGATACTGGACAAGAGTCTCTTGAAATGCAGACAAGTGATCCATGAGAGATAGTAAACAAACAAGCTGCGACTTAAAATTGCCCAAGCTTACTGTCTTAAGAAAATTTCCAAGTCATAGAGAATGAAGGAGAAACTCAGGCACAGCCATACAGACTCTGTTAAGGAGACAGCTGAGATTCCAGAGAGATGAAGGCAGCTGGAATTTACCAAAACAGAATACTGGTGATGAGAGAGCTGAACAGAGTGCGTACCCTAGAAATATGAATAACACTTAAGCATTCAGCACAGTATGGATCACCAAAGGCACATGACGTAACTATTCAAGACCAAAGAAAGATCCACCTGTAATAATTAGAGAGAATAGCACCCTATGTTCATACAGGGTCAGGACTAGTACCTGTTCCTATCAACCACACTGGAAAAATCTCAAAATTCATAAGGCATTGGATAGAGTACTCAAAAGGGCTATGTCTCAGTAGTAGGGGATAATTAGTTCTAGCCTGAATATTTCTCTGGTCCTACCTAACAAATGGTAATAGCAAGATGCAAAAGGATACATACACTTTTCCTAACAGAACTGTGTCCCAGGACAAAATTAAAAATTATTTATAGAAATACAAAATCATTCACCACTCAATAATATAAAACTAACAATGTCTGGTATTCAATAAAAAATTACCAAGCATGCTAAGGAAGCAAGAAAATATGAAGAACAAGAAAATAGTGAGGAGAAAAATCAATCAATTAAAACTAACTTAAAACTGTTACAGATGTTAGAATGCAAGGACATTAAAACAGTTATAAATGTGTTCCATATATTTGAAAATATAAAGTAGAGATATGGAAGACATAAAAACAAAATACAAATTGGACTTTGGAGTATGAAATGAAAAATATACTAAATATGATTAATGATAAATTGGATGTCATAGAAAAAAGATGAATGAATATGAAGACATGATATAAATGATACAAAATAAAACACAGAGGAAAAAAACCTAAAGACAAGAGCATCAGTGAGCTGTGGGACAACTAATATAAGAAAACTGATATAAGTGTAATTGGAGCCCCCAAAGGTAGGCCTGGGAAGGCAGAAAAAAATACTTGATGTAGTAATGGCCCCAAATTTTCCACACTATAAACCAACAGGTCAAGAATCTCAATGAACTCCAAGCACAAGAAATGTGAAGAACTTACACCAAGGCACATCATTATCAAGTTGCTCAAAAATAGTGAGAAAGAGAAAATCTTCAGAGCAGTTGCAGGGGGTGGGTGAGTGGGGCAGGGAGAGAAGGCTCTGTTATATACAGAATAATAAAGATTAGGAAAGCAGCAGATTTTCTCTTTGGAAATAACACAAGTAAAAACACAGTGAAGCAACATCTTTAAAGTACTGAAAGAAAATTCTGTCAATCTAGAACTCTATGCCCAATAAAAACATCTTTTAAAAGTGAAGGTGAAATAAAGACTTTTTTATGTATAAAAGTTAAAAGAATTCATTCCTTACTCCATACATTTACTGGAAAAAATATAAAAGGAAGATTTTCAGGCAAGAGAAAAAAACATACCACATGGAAATATGGATCTACACAAAGGAAAGAAAATCATTAGAAAGGATAACGACATGGGTAAATATATGAGAATTTTTCCTATTATTTAAATCTCTTTTTAAAATAACTGCTTTAATAGTAAGAACTAAAGATCCTAAAGATCTATAGGTAGTAAATTAACAAAGGAGATGTAATGAAATCATAAAATACTTGATTTATCCAAAAGCAGAAAAAAAGAAAAAGGTAACAAGAAAACAGAAAGGACAAATAGAAAACAAAAAGATGGCAGACTCAGCTCTGACCATATCAATAATCTGTATTATATTTAAACCTATATATTTTATGTAAAATATATATTAAATGTAAATATATGCTATATAAATGTATTAGACATAAACATGTGTGTTATATGTCAATATGTAAATTAAGAGACAGATTGTCAAATTAGATAAAGGAAAATCCAATTATTTGCAGCTTTCAAGAAACACACCTTAATGTAAAGATAGAAATAGGTTAAAAGTAAAAGGATGGGAAAAGATAATATGATACTAACATTAATCAAAAGAAAGCTTGATTGGCTATATGAATATCAGACAACCTAGATTTCAGAGCAAAGAATATTACCAGAGATAAGGAGAATCATTTCATGATGACAAAGATATCAGTTCACCAAGAGGACATTTTTACCACTCAAAGTGTTTGTACCTAACAAAGGAGAGGTAGTCAAGAGTTATAGAAATTACACGAGAGAATATTTCTTATTGTTTCATTAGATGAAAACCAAGCATTCACGTTTATAAATCATAGTATCTGTTTATAACTCACCTTAAGCCAGAACTGTTACTCATTGGCATTTTGAATACTTAGGAAAGTCTTGAAATTCTTTATGATCAAGCAGAAAAAAAAAAGTTTTACTCCATGTAACCCAAGAAAGTAAAGCTAGAACCTGACTGAAGTTAGTAACAGGCTGTTATGACTCCATTGAAAGGGAAAGCTCTCTAACAATGAAATCTGTCCAGATATAAAGCACATGGTTGCCTTGGAGAGATTGTCTTTTATGCCATAAGTATATATATGGTTACTTAAACCATAAGTATATATGCCATATATGTCTTTTATGCCATAAGTATATATATGGTTACTTAAACCATAAGTATATATGCCATATATGTCTTTTATGCCATAAGTATATATATGGTTACTTAAGCCATAAGTATATATATGGTTACTTAAACCATAAGTAACACTTAATAGATCACATGCATGGGCTGCTACTATCTGGGCCTAGGGTAGAATAAGTGGATTTTAAACTATAAAATTTGAATGCTATGTAGAAATTAACTAGAGGCAATGAAGATAAAGATGGTATAGGATTAAGAAAATGTTCAACAGAGATTTGAAATTAAGCATTTTTCTCTTGTATACTTATCTATAAGGATATTAATGCCAATCAAAAATTTAGATCAATATCAATTTGTAGGAGTCATGTTGAATTTCAGTAGTTGAAAGCTTGAAAACCATAGGTGCTGGAAGTAAGAAGAAAAAAATAAAAAATTTTTCTACGCTAAGGAATCTAGCAACCTGGTAAGGAAGACAATACTTGCCTCAGAAATAATTCAATAGAATATAAAAATTTTTTAATTAATTAATTAATTAATTTATTTTTTGGCTGTGTTGGGTCTTCATTGCTGCACATGGGCTTTCTCTAGTTGCAGCAAGCGGGGGTTACTCTTCGTTGCGGTGCGCGGGATTCTCATTGCAGTGGCTTCTCTTGTTGTGGAGCACGGACTCTAGGCATGCGGGCTTCAGTAGTTGTGGCACGTGGGCTCAGTAGTTGTGGCTCCAGGCTCTAGAGCGCAGGCTCAGTGGTTGTGGCACACGGGCTTAGGTGCTCCACAGCATGTGGGATCTTCCTGGAGCAGGGATCAAACCCATGTCCCCTGCACTGGCAGGCGGATTCTTAACCACTGCGCCACTGGGGAAGTCCCAAACAAAATATTAAAGTGTCCTAAAATAAGCACAAATGAAGTGTCCAGGAAAGATACAGTATTTCTATCTGGAAGATAGGAATGATTTTTTTGAACGATGTAGACTTTGGATTGGGTGGGCCTTGAGGCTTGAGAATATTTGAAAATGTGGTGATGGGAATGTAACTGATATTTTAGCACAATGACATACACAAAGTTCCAGGAGCAAAATAATGTGGGGTCTCCATGAAAGACTATGTAATACCTTTTATTTATTTATTTTTTTGTGTGGTACACGGGCCTCTCACTGTTGTGGCCTCTCCCGTTGTGGAGCACAGGCTCCGGACACACAGGCTCAGCGGCCATGGCTCACGGGCCCAGCTGCTCCGCGGCATGTGGGATCTTCCCAGACCAGGGCACGAACCCGTGTCCCCTGCATCAGCAGGCAGACTCTCAACTACTGCGCCACCAGGGAAGCCCTGTAATACCTTTTGACTGCATCAATATATGAGAAAGTAAAGAGTAGAAAGTAATTTTAGAAGAGTGGGAGGTCAAAATGTAGCTAAAATAAACGATGGTGACCATCAAATGCTGGCAAGTATTTGGAGAAACAAGATCTCTCATACGTTGCTGGTAAGAATGTAAAATGGTGCAACCACTCTGGAAAATAAGTTGGCAGCTGCTTAAAAAAACTAAACATGTACTAATTATACTACCCAGCAGTTGCACATCTTGGCATTTATCCCAGAAAAATGAAAACTTATTTCCACACAAAAATCTGCACACAATCACTCACAGTAGCTTTATTTGTAATAGCCCCAAATTGGAAACAACTAAAATGTCCCTCAGTAGGTGAATGGCTAAACAAACTTTACTACACTGCACCACGGAACCCTATTCAGCAATAAAAAGGAATGAACTATGTATACATGTAACCACTTGGATGGATCTCAAGGGCATTATGCTAAGTGAAGGAAGGCTATCTCCAAAACGCACATACTGTAATTCAATTTATATAACATTCAAAATTACAGACATGGAAAACAAATTAATATTGGCCGGGGGTTAATGATGGCTGTTGGATGAGGAGTGGGGGGTGTAGATGTGACTCTAATGAGGTAGCATGAGGGAGGTCTTCATGGTGATGGAAAATTGTATATCCTGATTGATGTGTTAATTACACAAAACTACACATTCGATAAAATAATATCGAACCACACACACACATTTCATCCAAATCAAATTCCTAGTTTTGATTTTGTAGTATAATTATGTAAGACTTAATTATTGGGAGAAATTGGGTAAAGAGTACACAGGACTTCTTTGTACTATCTTTGCAAAATTCCAAACAAAGTTTTTAAAAATGTAGATTACAAAATCCTATGTTCTTTCTATAAAGTTTACCATGTACTTACCATAGGACCCAGAAATCTCACTCTTAAGTATTTACTCAAAAGAAAATTAAAACATATATTCACACAAAACTAACAAAAGAATATTTATAGCAACTTTGTTCATAATCACTGAGAAACAGACATGATCCAAATGTACATCAATTGGTGAATGGATTAAAAAAAAAACTATTGTACATCCTTACAGTGGATTTCTAATCAAGAATAAAAAGAAATGAAGCTTCTCCAACATGGGTGAACATCAAGAACATTATTCTAAATGAAAGAAGCCAGATATAAAATTCCATTCGTATGAAATGATAAATATTTATTATGAAATATTTATTAATATTCATAATAAATAAATACATATTTATTTATTTATTTGGCTGCACCAAGTCTTAATTGCAGCATGCAGGATCTTTAGTTGCAGTTGTGGCATGCGGGATCTAGCTCCCCGACCAGGGATCAAACCCGGGCCCCCTGCATTGGGAGCACAGTCTTACCCACTGGACCACCAGGGAAGTCCCCATATGACATTTTTAAAGTGACAAAATTACAAGGGCAGAAATCAGATCAGAGGGTGCAAGGGGCTATGAATCAAAGGAGAGGATACAGGATTGACCACAAAGGTGCACATGAAAATATTTTGAGGTGATGGTAGTTACATAAGTGACTGTCAAAACTTATGTAACTGTACACCCCAAAGTTTAAATTTTGCCTTTATAAATTTCACTTCAATAAACTTAACTTTGGAAAAAAATTGACATTAAATATACTATTTTAAAAACATTTATACACTTAAGTATTAAGGAAGATAGAAATGGATTTACAAGAAAATCCTAACATTTATTATCTCTGGTGGAATTACTTATGATTTTTTAATGTTCTCCTTTCATTTTCCTTGTCTGATAAGTTTTTTATACCAAGTAGGTATTATTTTTAAGAATAAAAATGCTATTTCTATAAATTCGTTAGGTATTTTTAGGGCTAGATAGAACACTGAAAGTCATCCAACTCCCCCCTTTAGTTTACAGATGAAGATATGAGGGCTAAGACAAATAGAATGATTTTTCCTAATTATTTCAATTAAAACCACACATCCTCAGTACCTTCATCCCCTAAGCGATATGATCTAACTATAAATGTCATGATTTACTTTGATGGGGTGGGGGAGATTTTCATCCTTCCAAACCCCCACTTCATAATGCTAAAGCAAAGTGTCTCAGGATTTTCCTGGACCATCTCCTGGAGGTGGATCCCAATAGTGTCTGGACAGAGAAGACTACTTCTCCAATCTGCACCACAGGAGACAAGCGGTTTTTGGAAATGTGTGACTTGCTAGCATTTTGATCTCAGACAAATCATGATAAGAGTATCATTCACTTGACAGAATTGTTGAGCAGATTGACATGATTGCGTGAAAAGGCTAAAGCAACTATTATTATTGGTAGCTGTTCAAGTTATACATGCTGAAGTCCTTCTTGAGAGCCAAAGGAGATGTAACTTAGAACTGTGTTGGGCTTTGGAGCAGTGCTACCTGGATTTAAAAACTGGCTTTTTTGCTGTGTAACCTGGGACAATTTACCTAAACTCTGTCTCAATTTCTTCACCACTAACCTGAGAAGGGTAACATCATTGCCATGAGGATTACGTGAGGTAACTTATGTAAAGCCTTTAGATAGTACCTGGCGTATGGAGAGTGCACAGTGTTATCTGTTGTTAGAAAGGTCTTCTTGTTAGCCTGCTGGCTACATTGAATTAGAGATCACAATAGGGAAATCCACTTCTGGGTCTTTTAAAGTATTGAATATTTTGTGGGAAGTGCTAAAAACCAGTGCTAATTTTAGGGGTACAACTAATAGCCTCCAGGGTGAAGGAGTCATTTCCTCATTAGTGTCCCTTCCTTTGGACAACATATTGTACTTCAGGTGGTGCAGCTTTTGTAAGGAGTTGGGTCACCCTCAGTGAACAACAGCCACACATGGCTGGATGGACTGACAGGTCATCTGAGCCATAAAGAAGTGACACCTGGGCTTCCCTGGTGGCGCAGTCGTTGAGAGTCCGCCTGCTGATGCAGGGGACGCAGGTTTGTGCCCCGGTCCGGGAGGATCCCACATGCCACGGAGCGGCTGGGCCTGTGAGCCATGGCCGCTGAGCCTGTGCGTACGGAGCCTGTGCTCCGCAACGGGAGAGGCCACAACAGTGAGAGGTCCGCGCAAAAAAAAAAAAAGTGACACCTTTTTAAATAGTTCAGAAAATCAAAGAGCTCATTCTAAGCTCTTAAATTTTCAAACATTTTCCCTCCTTAAAAGAGAGGAAATGTCTTATTATCCAGCAGGGGATGAGACTGGAGGGAATGCCTTTTCTTACCATTACCAGTCCCTCTTATGCCTTTAGCTCATTTGCAAGTTCATGAATGAAGTCAAAATAGTATTTGATGTGGAATTAGGAAGTCTGTGTTTTAATTCCAGTCCTCACTTTTAGCTGAAGTGAGACAGATTGCATTCCTAAACTACTAATGATGTGAGGCACATTGGGAAATGAACAAAGGCAATGAAAAGAAGGTAGGCCAGTTACACTGTACTGATGAAGTGTATCAACCAATATAATAAAGATATCTTCACTGAGGACTTTTAAGATAGTGAAGCTACTCTGTATAATACTTAAATGGTGGAAACATGTCATTATACATTTACACATTTGTCCAAACCCATAGAATGTACAATATCAAGAGCGAACCCTAATAAAGATATAATTAAACAGTACTAGTGGAAGGACTCATGAACTATAAGGTGCTGAGCAGAAGCTAGTTGCTGTTCTTGGTGTAGATTGGTATTATGTGCCTCAAGCTGCCTCAACTCCTATTTTATCAGGAATATTCACTTAAAAGGCTAGTTCATTACATCTCAAAATTTCAAACAATTATGTGGGGTTTGGGGAAGAAGAGAGGGAAGAGCTAACACATTTTTTTGCCCCTAGATTAATGACTATATGCAATCTTTAAATTAGTTAGTCCTTAAAAAATACAATTTGTCATCATCTGGGTGTGGTTGCATTATAAGATGCCACTGCTGTGAAGGTGGCTGGCAGTGGCACCAGGCCAAATCCATTGTGGGTGTGGAGACATCCAGAGTAATAAAGTAGCACTCCACCCTGTTGTCTTGTTGCCTAATTAACTGCTGTGCTCTGAAAACAACTCTTGGGAGTCAGAATAATCTCTCATCTTAGAGTTGTGATGCAATGGGAAAATGGCAGCCTACTTAGGGCAGAAATGCAGAACATCCTCTGATGTTGGTTTTCTGGGAAAAGAGGCAAGTGGACAGAAATGGGCTCTGAAATTCCCGTGGAAGTTCACTCTTGATTCCTTGCCCACTTGGCTTATGTTTCTGAGCTCAGCAAAAGGTGCTTGCATAACCCAAACAGCCTAGCCCCAGGCCTCTTCTCCAGAGGTGGAAAAAGTGAATATCATCTTAGGGCCAAATATATGCCTTTGCCAGAGCACACTTTTTTCCTTCCATTTCTCGTGGAAGTAAACAGTGAGAGTAGACATGGGGTGAATCCTGTTGCAAAAGGAAAAAAGAAAGACTGAAAACCTTTCAGGTCAGGCCCTGGCAAGAAAACACACGTAGCTCTCTTGAGTGTCCAGTCTTTGAGAGAGTTCAATACCCAAAGAACCAGGTGTATGTACATTTATGAATAGTCACAAACTTATCATAGTCTTTGAACAGGAATGGACTGTGGTGTATTCTAGTATATTCAAATATCTTCTTTTTTTTTTTTTTTTTTTTGCGGTACGCGGGCTTCTCACCGCTGTGGTCTCTCCCGTCACGGTGCACAGGCTCCGGACGCACAGGCTCAGCAGCCATGGCTCATGGGCCCGGCCGCCGTGCGGCACGCGGGATCCCCCCGGACCGGGGCACGAACCCGCGTCCCCTGCATCGGCAGGCAGACCCCCAACCACTGCGCCACCAGGGAAGCCCCCAAATATCTTCATTTTATCAGTAAGTCCTGACAAGGGGGAAGCCATAGATTCAAGGACAAAAAATTAGAGACTGGTCCAGCTGGAACTCATTTCACTTCTCCTGACTCCTAGCCCCATGTGTTTTTCCCAAACCACAACTTTTTCAATCACTCACTCATGCCTGATTTGGGGATTGACTCTTTTTTTTTATCACCCTGTATTCCAGGGAACAAACTCAGACTCATATATAGTATTTTATATAATGGGGTTTGACCGCTAGTTTACATTTTTATTAGTTTTAATCTATTTTAAATAAAGGCAATTTTGCCCCCCAGGGGGCACTCAGCAATGTCTGGAGACATTTTTGGTTGTCACATTTAGGGATGTTCTACGGCCCCTAGTGGATAGCGGCCAGGGATGCTGTTAAACATCCTGCGATACACAGGACAACACTCCCCACCCCAACAAGGAATTAGCCAGTCAAAGATGCCAACAGAGATGTTCAGAGACTCTACTCTAGAAATATTATCCAGAATTAGCTTCAGAGCTTCATTAATTATCTTGGTGATTATACAGCTGATTCTGGAACAAGGGATTCTGCTATGCCCCCAGAGGGTATAATGATAGAAAAGCCAAGTGATACTTATTTTCTAATGTCTTACAGGATTGGAAACTTTCTTATTTCTGATTTTAAAAATCAAATCCTCGCCTGAGTGTAGAGTACATGAACAAATGTTGAATCCATCAATAACCCGTTTTTGCCAGAGAAAGGACCACTTTCAAAAAAAGATGTAGAGGGCTTCCCTGGTGGTGCAGTGGTTGGGAGTCTGCCTGCCGATGCAGGGGACACGGGTTCGTGCCCCGGTCCGGGAGGATCCCGCGTGCCGCGGAGTGTCTGGGCCCATGGGCCATGGCTGCTGAGCCTGCGCGTCCGGAGCCTGTGCTCTGCAACGGGAGAGGCCACAGCAGTGAGAGGCCCGAGTACAGAAAAAAAAAAAAAAAAAAAAAGATGTAGAATACTGGACATTTTACTTTGTCCTTCTTTCTGTTTTCTCCATGTTTTCCAATCATTATTTTGTCATTAGCATTTCCAGAACTGAACTTCTCTTAGATCTAACTTCAAGACCCTTTCCTTCCAAGGATCTTTTTTCAGTGACTTTTCACCTTTGATGAAACTTCACCAAGCTACCTAGGAGTTCACAGCTGGTCACATACTAAAGGTTTATTTCTATTTCTGATTCTCTTCACTGTTAAAATCATGGTCTACCTTAAATTTGCATTCCATGTGAATTGGTTCAGCCACTGTGGAGAACAGTATGGAGGTTCCTTAAAAAACTACAAATACAACTACCATATGACCCAGCAATCCCACTACTGGGCATATACCCTGAGAAAACCAAAATTCAAAAAGAGTCATGTACCAAAATGTTCATTGCAGCTCTATTTACAATAGCCCAGAGGTGGAAACAACCTACGTGCACGTCATCAGATGAATGGATAAAGAAGATGTGGCACATATATACAATGGAATATTACTCAGCCATAAAAAGAAATGAAATTGAGCTATTTGTAATGAGGTGGATACACCTAGAGTCTGTCCTACAGAGTGAAGTAAGTCAGAAAGAAAAAGACAAATACCGTATGCTAACACATATATATGGAATTTAAGAAAAAAATATATCATGAAGAACCTAGGGGTAAGACAGGAATAAAGACGCAGACCTACTGGAGAACGGACTTGAGGATATGGGGAGGGGGAAGGGTGAGCTGTGACAGGGCGAGAGAGAGTCATGGACATATACACACTAACAAACGTAGTAAAGTAGATAGCTGGTGGGAAGCAGCCGCGTAGCACAGGGATATTGGCTCGGTGCTTTGTGACGGCCTGGAGGGGTGGGATAGGGAGGGTGGGAGGAAGGGAGACGCAAGAGGGAAGACATATGGGAACATGTGTATATGTATGACTGATTCACTTTGTTATAAAGCAGAGACTAACACACTATTGTAAAGCAATTATACCCCAATAAAGATGTTAAAAAAAAAAATTTTGCATTCCAGAGAATGCTTTCCTATCTTCCATTCTTCTTGCTTCTTTAGAACTTTCCTAAGTGTCTTCTGTTCTTTCTTTGGAGATTGCAACATTTCTGTCTTTGCAACATGTAATTCAATTTAAAAAAAATTTGTTAAAATAAGATCTTGAATATAACCATAACATACACAATACATAAAAGTGTTTTGCTTTCAACCAGAGATGGGAGGACTAATATGCCTCACCCAGCCTCCCCTTTTATTACAAGTGCAGAAACCATAAGTTTTAAAATCTTGGAGAGGGGTACCTGCAAAGAAGTATGTACTTATTTTATTAATCAAAATGAAAGAAGGATGAAGTATAAACAGTTTAAAAATAACAACGATGCCAAGTGTGGACTTTTCACCCTATTTTCCCCCTGCATCTCAATTGCTTGGAGGTATCCTAAATCTTGTATCTGTTGAAAATTCCTCATGTTGTGAAGAATTGTATTATCCTCATTGAACGCATTATTCAGATTTGCTGCCCCTTTCCTTCATTTTTAAAGACCACTTCTCAGGCTTCCCTGGTGGCGTAGTGGTTGAGAGTCCGCCTGCTGATGCAGGAGACACGGGTTCGTGCCCCGGTCCGCGAGTATCCCACATGCCGCAGAGCGGCTGGGCGCGTGAGCCATGGCCACTGAGCCTGCGTGTCCGGAGCCTGTGCTCCGCAACAGGAGAGGCCACAACAGTGAGAGGCCCGCGTACCGCAAAAAAAAAAAAAAAAAAAAAAACCACTTCTCATTTTCCATTAGCTCTAACAAAACTATTCATTCATTGTGCTTGCTTCGGCAGCAGGCATAGTCAAACTCAACGATTCGCTGAGTCATTACTGAGCATCAGTTTCAAAGTCAGTGGAAGTTACTGAAGATGAATCAGATAAAAGTCTTGCTTTCAAGGGTCTTGTAATAGAGTAGACAAGGCATATGCCCAATATAGCTTTACTTTGAAATAAAAAGTGATAACTGCCGAAAGATAAAGTGGCATGGGAATTTAGAATGAAAAAAATTACTATCAGCTGAAATATTAAGAAAAGGATTATAGGAGACATGAAATTTGAAAAAAAGCCTTGAGAGATGAATGGTCTGAACACATAGATATATAAGTGAGGCTCAGGAGAACTGTATTTGGAGGAAAAGTAATATTGCAGCGCTTAATTCAACTGTGACAAGAGGTGACTGAAAATACTGATAGATACAATTATAAAAGGATATTGGGACCAAAATGTAAAGGGCACAATACCTGGATCTTGGGTCTCATTCTGCTTTATCTCTCGTGGCTCTTTCTACATGATTTTTTTAAACATCAAATATTTTATAGGAAGTCTGTATACTGGATTAATGTTCTATTAAAGAAAATCTTGGTTACCTATTCTGCTTTAAATATTTGCTGATATGGACAAATTTTGGCATGCCAAATTGAAGAGTAATCTGATATACCTTCATAAGTTAGAGAATATAATAAGTGGAAACTCATCACCTACATATAATCAATAAGGAAATATTATTTAAAAACTTGGCCAAAGGTAACACAAATGACATTTTAGAATGAAACTGAATAGGCAATATAACTGGAAATGAGCCAAGCTTTATGTGTAATATTTTGAAAAAAGTAAAAAGAAAACTTATCAAATTTGTTTAAAAAGGATATGCAAGCTTGTGGTTTTAAAATATACTTGAAAGGGTCGGCAAGAAAATCTATTGTTCCCAGAGATGAAGGCCGGGGTTCGAAGTATTGCAATTATATTGACACAGTTGTCTACAAAATATGGAATTCAAAATTGTAAAATTACTTATTAGAGAAATGCAAATCAAAACTACAATGAGGCATCACCTCACACAGGTCAGAATGGCCATCATCAGAAAATCTACAAACAATAAATCCTGGAGAGGGTGTGGAGAAAAGGGAAGCCTTCTGCACTGTCGATGGGAATGTAAATTGATACAGCCACTATGGAGAACAGTATGGAAGTTCCTTACAACACTAAAAATAGAACTACTATGTGACCCAGCAATCCCACTACTGGGTGTAAACCCTGAGAAAACCATAATTCAAAAAGACACATGTACCACAATGTTAACTGCAGCTCTATTTACAATAGCCAGGACATGGAAGCAACCTAAGTGTCCTTTGACAGATGAATGGATAAAGATGTGGCACATATATATACAATGGAATATTACTCAGCCATAAAAAGAAATGAAATTGGGTAATTTGTAGAGATGTGGATGGACCTAGAGACTGTCATACAGAGTGAAGTAAGTCAGAAAGAGAAAAACAAATATCGTATGTTAATGCATATATATGGAATCTAGAAAAATGGTACAGATGAACCAATTTGCAGGACAGGAATAGAAAGGCAGATGTAGAGAACAGTTGTGTGGATGGTAGGGGAAGGGGAGGGTGGGATGAACTGGGAGATTAGGTTTGACGTAAATGCACTACCATGTGTAAAATAGATAGCTAGTAGGAACCTGCTGTATAGCACAGGGAGCTCAGCTTGGTGCTGTGTGATGGCCTAGTTGGGTGGGACGGTGGTGGGGAGGGAGGTCCAAGAGGGAGGGGATGTGTGTATGTGTATGGCTGATTCACTTCACTGTGCAACAGAAGCTAACACAACGTTGTAAAGCAATTATACTGCAATTTAAAAAAATTGTAAAATTACTTAACACCAAAACATGTCTGTAGCAGTTCACACACTTGAGTTTTACCTTTATGACTCTGCACTGATTGTAACGTAATATTAAAACCTTAAAAAATAAAACTCTGGCACCTCAGCTTTGTAGGTCCCTTAAGTACATTGTCAGTTTTCCAATCGGATCATTTATTTGAACTACTTTTGGTCTTCCAAAAGCCTTTTGATGGTTCCCCTAGGATCCTTCTTTCTTCTTTTGTATTCAAATTGGGTAGAAACTACATAACTTGAGATTTATCCTCTTAAAAACATCTTAAGTGTACTGTACAGTATTAACTGTAAGCACGATGCTGCACAGCAGATCTCTTAAGATTTTTTTCATCTTGCATGACTAAAACATGCATGATTGAACAATTACTCCCCATTTTCCCCTCCCCCTAACCCCTGGAAACCATCATTCTACTTTCTGTTTCTGAGTTTGACTACTGTAAATACCTCATACAAGTGGAATCATATAGGGACTCCCTGGTGGCACAGTGGATAAGACTCTGCAGTCCCAATGCAGGGGGCCTGGGTCTGATCCCTGGTCAGGGAACTAGATCCCACATGCATGCCACAACTAAGAGTTCGCATGCCACAGCTAAGGAGCCTGCGAGCCACAGAAAAAGGAGCTCACCTGCTGCAACTAAGGAGCCCTGCAGCCACAACAAAGGAGCCCATGTGCTGCAACTAAGACCTGGTGCAACCAAGTAAATTAAATAAATAAATAAATATTTTTAAAAAGTGGAACTGTAGTATTTGTCCGTGTGTGTCTGTCTTGTCTCACTTAGCATAATTTCCTCAAGATTTGTCTATGTTGAAGCATGTGACAGGACTGCTTTCTTTTCTGTGGCTGAATAACATCCGATTGTATGTATATACCACACTTTCTGTCTATCATCCTTCTTTCTTACTGCCACATGATATCCTCACAATTCATTCCCATTACTAGAGGTAGCTTGGGTAAAACCTCTTCTCTTCAGGGCCTAAAGAACTAACTAATATGTTTTTCACCTGTCATCTGATTTAATGTTCCCCATAGACCTATGTGATATTTTATCTCCATTTTGAACTTAGAAAGTGAGGCTAAGAATCTTAACCTAAGTCACAAAACTAGAGAGTGGCACAGACTGGATTCAAACCTAGAAATGTGTGACCACAGAGGCCATGCTATTGTGCTGCCTTCCAGACTTAAAATGCCAACAGTTGGGAATGTAACTTGGTGAAGCCACTATGGAGAACAGTATGGAGGTTCCTTAAAAAACTAAAAATAGAGCTATCATATGACCCAGCAATCCCACTCCTGTGTATATAACCGGAAAAAACTATAATTCGAAAAGATACATGCACTCCAGTGTTCATAGCAGCACTGTTTACAACAGCCAAGACACGGAAACAACCTAAGTGTCCATCGACAGATGAATGGATAAAGAAGATGTGGTACATATATACAATGGAATATTACTCAGCCATAAAAAAGAATGAAATAATGCCATTTGCGGCAACATGGATGGACCTAGAGATTATCATACTCAGTGAACTAAGTCAGACAGAGAAAGACAAATTGATATTACTTATATGTGGAATCGAAGAAAAAGATACAAATCAACTTATTTACAAAACAGAAACAGACTCACAGACATAGAAAACAAACTTATGGTTCCCAAAGGGGAAAGGGGGTGAGAGACGGACAAATTAGGAGTTTGGGATTAGCAGATACAAAGTACTATGTATAAAATAGAACAAGGTCCTACTATATAGCACAGGGAACTATTATAGTCAATACCCTGTAATAAACAGTAATGGAAAAGAATATGAATAAGAATATGTTTATACATGTATAACTGAATCACTTTGCTGTATACCAGAAATTAATACAATGTTGTTAATCAGCTATACTTCAATAAAAAATTTTTTAATGCCAGCAGGCTGTGATCTCACACTTCTAACTGAAAATAATAGTGTAATATTTTTCATAATACTTTCATATCTTTAGCCAATTGGATAATAAGACTGTTTTACTTGTTCCTATGTGGGATATAAATGAAAAAGGTAATAACATTCTCATTTACAGATGAGGAACCCTAAGATTCCACCCAATTTGGAGACTGTATAAAGTAAACTACTGCAGAGCAAAAGACACATGCTTTAGAGCAAACCTGCTTCACGTAACAGGTATATGAACTTCTGCACCTCTTTAGTAGAGAAGGAGAAATAATGACATTGATCTCACAGAATAATGGGAGGATTAAAGTTAAATGAAATCTAGCCCAATAATGGGCAAATAAAAGGTGTTCAATAAATGACTGTTCTCTTCCTCTTCCATTCCAGATCCCACCCACCAATTCTTTTTAAGAATGAAATCACACTGTCCTTAATAGTCACAAAACTCTTCAAGGTCAAACTATAATGTGAAATGCATGAAGTATGATTCATCATATAGGATTTCCTCAGATTTAAAGAATGTCATTTTATCCAGGACTATTCATGTCTATTTATGCTTACTTGCTAATTTATTTTCACCCCACCTTCTTCTAAAAAGTATTTAAGGCAGACAACTCAACTCCTAAATCAAATTTCCTAGATATAAACAGTGACATAAACACGAAAGAGCTCATTCTTTCTGAGATCTTCCAAGGAAACAATTGCCTATAGAAAAGGAAAGACGTGTTAAGGCACAAAGATCTGAAAGCCACATACATTTAGAATTGAGTACTGACTTTATCATCAAAAAAGCTACATTCTAAAAATTTGCCCTCTCTGAGCCCTAATTTCCATGTTGGTGAAATGAGAAAGTGGGATTAGTTGATCCTTCATTTTCTTCCCAATTTTATGATGTAATAACATTATGGAAGAAGAGCATCAATCATGGAGTCTGCCCACTACCTTAAAATTGAAGTGCAGGAGAGTGCCAGCTGCTACAAAGAGCCTTCCCTGTCCACCTGGCTTCAGGAAACACTCCCTCCTCTAACCTCCTCTAGCATATATATATTGACTTGATCACCCCTTTGACACATTATTTTAAGGATTAAATTATGACTTGCTTTTGTTTTCATAGCTGTATATCTAACAGAACAGAGACAGTACCTTATATACATTTTCATAACCACAATACATGATAAAGTATCAAAAGACAGTGACTGCCTGCTGATAAGGGAAACTTTTCATTCGCCCAAAATTTAAATTCCTTAATTCGTTTACAATTATGAATACTCCCTGGTCCATGCAGAACATTTTCTGTCATTAACATTGGTCTCAGACATTATAAACCACTTTCACCTTAATTATTACATTTGTTGCCTCCAATAACCTCAAATCTTGCACAGTTTTGTCTGATCTACATTTCTACAACATTTTACAAGCAGGGAAGCACGACAAGTAAAGAGCAATACAGATTAGGTTATGGGTCCTAAATCCACCATTACCAGCCATGAAAACCAGAAAATTACTTAAAATTTCTGACACTTGGTTGAGATTAAACTATTTCATAGAATTATTGTGAGGATTAATTAGAAAATATTTGAAAATTCCTAGGATTTAGTAGGTACTTAATAAACGGTAACTATTAGTTCCATATAAAATTAAGGTATTGGGAAGGAAAACATAATTATCTTTGTGCACAGATGACATGATCGTGTATGTAGAAAATCCAAAACAATCATAAAAAGACTCCCAGAATTAATAAGCGATTATGGCAAGGTTGCAAGATACAAGGTTAATATACAAAATCAGTCACTTTTCTATATTCTAGCAATGAAAAATTGAATTTAAAATTAAAAACACAGGGCAGCATGTGCTCTAGAGCATAAGCTTGTGCCTCTCCATTCTTCAATAAAAGAATGAAGCTTTCCTTTGCTTCTGAACTGAGCTCAGTTTTGTTCTATTGTCCTGAGAGACACTGGACAGGAGGACTGTTGTTAGGGACTGACTCCAGAGGGTGGTAACAAAACCAGCCATATGGCTGACAGGGTCTCAGTGCTCCAGCAGGGGGTCAGGTCTGAGCCTCTCAGGTGGGAGAGCCAAGTTCAGGACACTGGACCACCAGACACCTCCTGGCCCCATGTAATATCAGTTGGCGAGAGCTCTCCCAGAGATCTCCATCTCAACAAAGACCCAGATCCACTCAAGGACCATCAAGGTGTGGTGCCAGACATCCCATGCCAAATAACTAGCAAGACAGAACACAACCCCACCCATTAGAGGAGAGATTGCCTAAAATCATACTAAGTTCACAGACACCCCAAAACACACCACCGGACGCGGTCCTGCCCACCAGAAAAAAAGATCCAGCCTCATCCACCAGAACACAGGCACCAGTCTCCTCAAGCAGGAAGCCTACACAACCCACTGAACCAACTTTACCCACTGGGGGCAGATACCAAAAACAAGGGGAATTACAAACCTTCAGCCTGAGAAAAGGAGACCCCAAACACAGTAAGTTAAGCAAAATGAGAAGACAGAAAAATACGCACCAGATGAAGAACAAGGTAAAAACCCACCAGACCAAACAAATGAAGAGGAAATAGGCAGTCTACCTGAAAAAGAATTCAGAGCAATGATAGTAAAGATGATCCAAAATGTTGGAAATAGAATGGAGAAATTACCAGAAACGTTTAACAAGGACACAGAGGAACTAAAGAGCAAACAGACAATGATGAACAACACAATAAATGATATTAAAAATTCTTTAGAAGGAATCAATAGCAGAATAACTGAGACAGAAGAACGGAGAAGTGACCTAGATGATAAAAGAGTGGAAATAACTACCAGAGAGCAGAATAAAGAAATAAGACTGAAAAGAATTGAGGACAATCTGAGAGACTTCTGGGACAACATTAAATGTGCCAACGTTCGAATTATAGGGGCCCCAGAAGAAGAAGAGAAAACGAAAGGGGCTGAGAAAATATTTGAAGAGATTATAGTTGAAAACTTCCCTAATATGGAAAAGGAAATAGTCAGTCAAGTGCAGGAAGTGCACAGAGTCCCATACAGGATAAATCCAAGGAGAAATACGCCAAGACACATATTAAGCAAACTATCAAAAATTAAATACAAAGAAAAAACATTAAAAGAGGTTGAGGGAAAAGCAACATATAACATACAAGGGAATCCCCAAAAGGTAAACAGCTGATCTTTCAGCAGAAACTGCAAGCCAGAAGGGAGTGGCAGGATATATTTAAAGTGATGAAAGGGAAAAACCTACAACCAAGATTACTCTGCCCAGCCAGGATCTCATTCAGATTCAACAGAGAAATTAAAAATTTTACACAGAAGCAAAAGTTAAGAGAATTCAGCACCAACAAACCAGCTTTACAAGAAATGCTAAAGGGACTTCTCTTGGCAGGAAACACAAGAGAAGGAAAAGACCTACAATAACAAACCCAAAACAATAAAGAAAAAGGTAATAGGAACATACATATCGATAACTACCTTAAATGTAAATGGATTAAATGCTCCAACCAAAAGACACAGACTGGCTGAATGGTTACAGAAACAAGAGCCATACATATGCTGTCTACAAGAGACCCACTTCAAACCTAGGGACACATACAGACTGAAAGTGAGGGGATGGAAAATGATACTCCATGCAAATGGAAATCAAAAGAAATCTGGAGTAGCAATTCTCATATCAGACAAAATAGACTTTAAAATAAAGACTATTACAAGAGACAAAGAAGGACACTACATAATGATCAAGGGATCAATCCAAGAAGAAGATATAACAATTGTAAATATTTATGCACCCAACATAGGAGCACCTCGATACATAAAGCAAATGCTAACAGCCATAAAAGGGGAAATTGACACTAACACAATAATAGTAGGGGATGTTAACACCCCACTTTCACCAATGGACAGATCATCCACAATGAAAATAAATAAGGAAACACAAGCTTTCAGACACATTAAACAAGATGGACTTAATTGATATGTATAGGACATTCCATCCGAAAACAACAGAACACACTTTCTTCTCAAGTGCTCATGCAGCATTCTCCAGGATAGACCATATCTTGGGTCACAAATCAAGCCTTGATAAATTTAAGAAAACTGAAATCGTATCAAGTATCTTTTCTGACCACAATGCCATGAGACTAGATATCAATTACAGGAAAAAAATCTGTAAAAAATACAGAAACCTGGAGGATAAAAAATATACTACTTAATAACCAAGAGATCACTGAAGAAATCAAAGAGGAAATCAAAAAATACCTAAAAACAAATGACAATGAAAACATGATGGCCCAAAACCTATGGGATGCAGCAAAAGCAGTTCTAAGAGGGAAGTTTATAGCACTACAATCCTACCGCAAGAAACAAGAAACATCTCAAATAAACAACCTAACCTTACATCTAAAGCAATTAGAGAAAGAAGAACAAAAAAACCCCAAATTTAGCAGAAGGAAAGAAATCATAAAGATCAGATCAGAAATAAATGAAAAAGAAATGAAGGAAACAATAGCAAAGATCAATAAAACTAAAAGTTGGTTCTTTGAGAAGATAAACAAAATTGATAAACCATTAGCCAGACTCATCAAGAAAAGAAGGGAGAAGACTCAAATCAACAGAATTAGAAATGAAAAAGGGGAAGTAACAACTGACACTGCAGAAGTACAAAGGATCATGACAGATTACTACAAGCAACTCTATGCCAATAAAATGGACAA